>NC_080180.1:66755772-66925772 GCF_950295315.1 Erinaceus europaeus
CCCCAGTCCCCACCCGCAGGGGGAAAGCTTCATGAATGGTGAAGCAGGACTGCAGGTGTCTCTCTGTCTCTCTCCCTCTCTATCTCCTCCTCCCCTCTCAAGTGCTCTGTCCTATCCAATAGTAAATACACAAGTAAATAAAATATTTTAAGTATAAAGAATAGTTGAGATATATATGTGTGTGTATATATATATTAGATTCTGTTTTCGCCAGCTGGGCTTCTAGAGAGACCCCTCCTCTGCTCACTGCCCTGCCTGCTGCCAGCTCGCTGTGGCCCTCAGCAGGGAAGTGGGGCTGCCCTCTGGCTTAGACATGCAGCTCCCACAGCCCTCTCTCCGCAGGGGATGCAGGCGGCTCCTGTCACCAGGGCGTGAAGAAGGGGCCGCCAGACTCTGGGCCCAGAGCAGAGCAGCCTCCCTGAGCTCTGAATGAAGCACATCCCCATGGCAGGGAGTCACGGGCTCCCGTGGACATGTCGTGCAGAGGAGTGGGAGCTCTCCTGCAGGCCAGGGGAGTCGTGGCCACACACAGCCACGGGGCCACCTCTGCCTGGGGACCCGGCCCTGGACACAAGCAAAGGCTTCACAGGAACACCCGCTGAGTAGCTCGGTCGACAGCCTGTGCGTTTGCTTGTGTGCAAGTTTACCTCATGTGCTGTCACCTGAGTGCTGACACTCAGTCCTGTGCATGGACAGAAAAGTGACAGAGATTACATGGTAAATGACGGTAGGTAATGATAGACAGGTGGCGGACAGAAAGATGAGAGGTAAGTGGGTAGAAAGACAGACAGATGGGGGGCAGGCAGTCCACAAGGACCCGGGTTCAAGTCCCTGCAGGGGGAAAGCTTCGCGAGTGGTGAAGCAGGGCTGCAGGTGTCTTGTGTCTTTTCCTCTTATCTCCCTCTCTCCTCTCAATTCTCTCTCTGATTCTATCCAGTAATAAACAAATAAAAAATGTTTAAAAATAAATAAATTTTCAAATATAGCTAAGTGATAGATGACAGCCAGATGCATCGTTCACACTTACATAGACGCACAGCCAAAGTGACAGATTAGTAGTTACAGACAGATAGTCTGGTTAAGAGCCAGAGGTATAAATATCATTCTGCTCTCGACCTGTTGGAAACCTACCATCCTGGTTCTAGTGAGCAGGGGTGAGGTGGGAGCTCAGGGCGGAGTGGGGAGGCGCAGCCCACAGTCAATCAGCTGCCCCAGTGCAGCACTGGCTTCTAAAAGGACGTCACAAAATTAGTTCCTCGTCTTTAATTTTCAGTTGCATGGTGGTGGGTAAAAACAAAACATGTCTAGGCCTGGCTGCAAATTAAAATGTCTTCTCACATTAAGAACAGTGAACAGTGAACAGCGTCCTGGGCGGACATGTGGGCTGAGTCCTGAACCAGGCCCGGCCTCCGGATTCCCAGCACACACGCCTCCCGCAACACCCCTCAGCGCCCGCACGTCCCTCTGCTCCCTCAGCTGCCTTGCTCTTCTTGGTGAAAGCTAGTGAAACCATCAGCACTCTACCAGCTGAGAGCCTTAAAGTGGGGAGGCTACGGGGGTGTTAAGGAAAATCCAAGTGCTGATGCATGGGTGCAGTTGGGTGCTGTAAAGCCAGCCCCCCCTCCACCCCCCCCCCCCCCGCTGTGCTCACAGAATCATTGTTTTGCCTGAAATATCCCCACCACGTTATCCCCTCAGGGTACAGTTAAAACCATCACAACAGTTGCTAAGGATGCTTCCACCTTCCCAGCATGCCTTTTGCCTCTCTCCACCCCCTTTCCTAGCCAATCCTGTCCTGACCTGGCACTTCCAGAATTCTCCTATAAAAGTCGCTCCTGTTTGCACTTCCTCCTCTCTTCCCCTCTCTTTCCCCCTCTCCTTCCCCTTTTTCTCTTCCTCATCCTGACCCGGAAAAGACCTGGAGAAGGGCTGGTGGGCATAGTGGGAGGCGGCCATTTTGCTAGCTCCATGTGGCCTAAACCGCTGTGCTCACACCTAACTCTGGGGCATCCGCGTGAATAAAGATTTGCGTTCCTGCTCTGCCACGAGTTCCTGGTCTCCTCTCTCTCCCCGCAACACAACCTGACAGGGTGCACAGTACTTTAAAGTAAAGATGTGATTCACTTTGGAATCAAAGAGAATTGCTTTAATACACACACACACACACACACACACACACACACCAAAAAACAGAGGGAAAAAGGAAAAGAAAGGATATTCATTCATATTTAAGAGGTGTAGGTGTTGTATTTTAGTTGTCAGGCTCAGACAAAGACTAGTAAAGTCATGGGCCCCTTGGAATATACCTAAAAGAGACCTACGAGCTTTTTCCAAAACAGAGACCGCAAATTTCATCTGCAGTATTCTTGATTTTAGGTTCATGATTAGTCAACAATTTGTTCTGCCTGATATCTTAATTCTTTTTTCTGCCACCAGGTTCCAGTTGCTACCATGATGCCAAGCTCAATTCCCTGGGCAGATGACCCCACCATATGTCTTGGAGCCCCACCTCCCCAGAGCCCTGCCCCACCAGGGAAGGACAGAAACAGGCTGGGAGTATGGATCCACCTGCCAACACCCATGTCCAGCAGAGAAGCAATCACAGAAGCCAGAACTCCCACCTTCTGCATCCCATAATGATCCTGGGTCCAGACTCCCAGAGGGATAAAGAATAAGGAAGCTTCCAATGGAGGGGATGAGATACAGAACTCTGATAGTGGGAACTGTGTGGAACTGTACCCCTCTTATCCTATGGTCTTGTCACTATTTCCCTTTATAAATAAATTTAAAAGATTTAAAAAGAAGTGTAGAAGAGAAAGCAGCACTATAGGAAAAATGGGTAAAATATATACACAGTTTAGAAATAATAGTCATCCTATGTCTGTGATCTTGGGAGAACTGCAGTTTCCAATGGGGGGAATGGTGACACAGAACTCCGGTGTTGGGAATGGGGTAGAATTGTACCTCTGTTGCCTTATAATTTGATAAATCAATGTTAAAACACTAATAAAAATCAAAACACAAGATTTTTCATTTTTCCAGCCCCTTGAAAGAGTAATTGATTATTTCCACCACAAAGCTATAGTTTTGACAGACACCACCTTTTTGTAATCAAACAGACTGTCTTACACATAATAAGCATCTAATGCATTTGGTAACTAGACCTAAACATAAATTACCTGACCTAAAAGCATCCCTGTCAAAAGGCCCAGCAGATTCTTTCTGTGTCCTCTTGAAACCTCTAGCTGGCACTGACCGCCAGAACACTGACTCCACAAGGCTCTGCAGAGGAGGCCGTGAGGAGCAAAGACCTTATGAGCAAAGAAACACAATACCCAGTCAACACTACAACGAGGACTCAAGTCTGTGGCTTCAGAAAATTGCAGTTTGAGGGTGTGGATTAAAGGAAAACTAGAAGTGATGGATGAAAACAGTCTCCATTACAGAAGGGCCCACTGAACAGAGAGAGACAGAGAGAGAGAGAGGAAGGTCAGTCTAGGGGCCTCTGGAATCCAGGACTCAGGATCTGGTTGGCTCTGACACAGGCCTTGGGCACTGAAGCAAAGGGCACCATCACCCACCAGACTGCAGCCTGGTCCCCGTCCTCCAGCCAAGGAGTTGTGAGCTGATGGCAGGGGCAAAGAACCGAGACTGCTGTTTGCAAAATAAAGACATTCTGGATTCCTTTTGCCTCCAGGGTTATTGCAGGGGCTCAGTGCCGGCACTAGGAAGCTACTGCTCCTGGAGGCCATGTTTCCCCACTGTGTTGGATAGCACAGAGAGAAATTGAGAGAGAAGGGGGAGCTAGAGAGGGAGAGAGAAAGACACCTGCAGACCTGCTTCTCTGCTTGTGAAGCTTCCCCCTTGCAGGTGGAGAGCAGGGGTTCAAACCCAGATCCTTGTGGGGGTCCTTGCACTTAGTACTATGTGCACTTGGAACCAAGTGAGCCCCCACCCGGCCCCCTGATTTTCTGAAATCTCAGGCTTGTTTCCAGTGAAGGAAACCATCCTAGTGACAGCAAGAGAACATGGACATGGACAGAAAATGCATCTTTCCAGCATCACTTGGCCGCTGGGATGGAGCTGGCTGTCGGGAGCCGTCTGGGCTCTGTGCCTGCCTTCGGGTTCAGGCAAGAATGACTCAAGGACCCGCAGCAAGTCTGAACTTTCATCTCGGGTTCTAGGAGCCTCTTAGGTGTCCGTGGGCTCACTTCCCCCACGTTTATGTCTGCTCAAATGAACGTGCGCTGTCAGCTAGCTCCCTCTCCCACCCTCCTCCCCCCTCTATTTTTATTATACAACTTTCACGCCATCATTTCAACGATGTGGGAATCACAGAAATTGTCTGAGTGAGTTGATGAGTGTGGGCTGCCCAGCTGTGTTCCCCGGGTGAGCAGGACTCTTCTTCCTTGGGATGCTCTCATTAGCCGGGAGGTTCCGGATGTTATCTTTTCAGCTGAGCCTGGGGAGTCGTCGCAAGACACAGCCCCACTCGGCCAGTGGGGAGGTCAAGCTCCTGCCCTGCCTGCACTGGCGAGAATCGAGACTCGTGGTTCCCGAACAGCTGCCTGGGTCACCTACACTCCCTGTGGTGCCCACGGTCCTGTCTCCCCCGTGTCCGCGGCAGCTCACTGTCCTGCCGGAAACCTACTCATCTCCACTGATCACTGCACACTCCGCCCACAGGTGGCCCTCCTGGGTGGAGAGCTGCCATTCGTGAGAAGCACCGTGCCCGTCGAGAACAAGAAACCCTCTCTTTTGGTGACGTCACTGCTCGGTGCACGCTCAGTAGTGACAGAGAGCAGATGTCTGTTAGAGCACAAATAAGTAACTCAGAGAATAAAAAGCCTGTGCGACTCCCAGCTATCAAGTGGCTTCTCAGGCCGTTAAGTTTCTGTTCTCCTAGCTGCGGTTTAGAAACAGCAGACTCGGGAAGAACGCGAGCCAAACCAGAAGAATGAAATGACATGTCCGTGCACACGCTTCACGGCCAGTGCGGGAGAAAGGTATCGCAGGGGACAGTTAATAAATCAGCCTGGGAGGCCAAGGGGCGGGAGAGTCTTGTCGCTCACTCGAGGGACAGAGGGCAGACAGATGGACGTGTCTGAGTGCGCAGTCCAGACAGCGACCCGGGCACAGAACGCCAGCCGCAGCCACGCCTGAGAATTTCCTAGTCCCAAGGAGGGGAGTGTGGAGATGACCGTAACGCACAGGGTCTCTGCCAACCCGCGTCACCTCTCCAGCCATCAGTGCCTCGTTCAGCACAGGGCTGTCTTACGCGTGACCGCTGAGACCCTGAGCCCGGTGAGCGTGGTCCCCTGCAGGGTCGCTGCACCTGTCAGATGCATCGTCGATAAGTGGCCGTCACAGCGGGCAATGGGGTCCAGTAACTCAGCCAGGGCCACACACCCTGGGCTTGCTGCTTCACACTAAACTCTCACACCAACATACACACAGTCCCCACCTCTGGCCTCAAACAGGGAGCACTGCCGAGGCCTGTGTGCCAGGCGCACGGCCACCCAACTTTGGGAAGCTCAGAGAGTGGCTTCCTCCTCCTCCTCAACTATGGACCACAAGCCACCTCCCAGCAGTGGAGGGACACACCCAGAAAAGGCTTCCTGCCCTTCTCCCTGGCTCCAAGTCCACAGACAGCAACAGAGGAGAGAAGAGAGGAGAGGAGAGGAGAGGAGAGGAGAGGAGAGGAGAGGAGAGGAGAGGAGAGGAGAGGAGAGGAGAGGAGAGGAGAGGAGGAGAGGAGGAGAGGAGAGAGAAGGGAAGGGAAGGGAAGGGAGGGGAGGGGAGGGGAGGGGAGGGGAGGGGAGGGGAGGGGAGGGGAGGGGAGGGGAGGGAAGGGAAGGGAAGGGAAGGGAAGGGAAGGGAAGGGAAGGGAAGGGAAGGGAAGGGAAGGGAAGGGAAGGGAAGGGAAGGGAAGGGAAGGGAAGGGAAGGGAAGGGAAGGGAAGGGAAGGGAAGGGAAGGGAAGGGAAGGGAAGGGAAGGGAAGTATTTCTGCTCCTCTGTCTCGTGCGTCTCTGTTGGTCCCATCTCGCTATTCCTGAGCTTGTTTCGGTGAGTGTAAGCTGAGCACCTGGGGGGGGGTCTTCTTATTGCAATTTCACAGAGTGACCTGTGTAATCACTCTGAATCTTAAAACACCAATATATTGAATGCCATCCATATTTTTAGCACGCCTCCCTCTAGGTCTGTCCCATGAGATCACTGAGTCCCGTGTTGATCCAAGTCAGTAACCTGCAGGAAAGATGTGCTGTGTATGTGATCTTGACCTCTTGACTCTAAAAGTGTATCAGAAATGGGGCCAGATGGGCCCTCCCAGGACCCTGGCCCTGCCATAAAGCAGTGACGATAGGGACAGCCCCCGTCTCTGAAGGGAGGCCAGGGATGTCCTGCCCTGCCACTTGAGAAAGACGGGTCCTGAAGTGAGCGCAGCCTGCCACGTTCCTCAGATGTGACCATGAGCTACAAGCTCGGACCAACAGGGACTCAGAGGTCACACAGGCTCTGGCATTAAATATCAGTGTGCATTTACATCTGGGCTCTGGAGCAGGTGGATGGAGGCAAATAGTTACTGTAGCCACAGAATTTGTTTTTTATGAGAATGGGAGCTACTGCCTGCCCTAATCCAACATTCTAACCCTTTTCTCCACTCTGACACCATTCTCTCTGACAATATTCTCAGCCAACCTCAGGCCAGCTACCAGACTCTATACCTCCCCCTCCCGTCTCGATTTCTGTCTTCATCCAATAAATACGGATTAAAAAATATATACCTCTAAGTGTATCAGAGAGACATTGGAACACAGACCTCCAAATGTCAGGACTGAAGGTCCCAGAATCTATTTTTACTACTGTTTGCCCTTTATTTTCCCGTCCCTCTGAAATGACTGCCTGACATATGTCTGAAGACCGAGTTATTTATATGGACGAGAGAGTTCCAAGCACGCTCAGATTGGCATGTGCTGGTGCCAGGAACTGAACCTGAGGCCACTGTGAACTCAGACACGCGAGTCCTGTGCCCTAAGCAGAGTTATGAACCTCATGCGGTTTTAGTTCCCACGTCCTGGGGTTGAGAGCAGGAGGCTGGTTCTTCATCTAGAGAAGCTTGGGGCAAGGGCAGGGGTAGGGTGTGAGGAAGAGGGAGGCTGGGGGTAAAACCCTACAGGCCTCAGGAGACAAGAGGAGGCATCAAGTCCCAGCAGAGCTTCCATGACAGTAACAGGCAGCAGAAGGGAGAAGAGGGAGGAGTGGGGTGGTTCCAGATTGCAGCAGGCAGCGAGGGCCCACAGACTCCAGGACGTCAAGGTCTCCTCAGTGCCTGGGGAGGAGCTGAACCAACTCACTGGGAGGATGGAAGTGAAGATGAGGTGAGGCCACAAGGAAAAACAGACCAGAAATGATCAGTGTGTGAGAAAATCTTTAGCATTTTAAGCCTAAGTAGAATCCTAACCAGAAACAGAAACAATCCTAAAAATAACAAAACCCAAAACAATAAAAACTAAAATAAACCATGGAAATATCTTTAACAATGAGCATACAGAAAACAAAATAGCACAATTCTAAAAGGCTGGAAAATAGAGGTTACTCAAAGGCTAAACATAAAAACACAGAAATCAAAGCCTGACAAAAACATATGAAATCCTGAACTCTGACCATACCGGCAAAAACAAAAATTAGCATTCAATCTGAGCGACCATGAGCCAAAATATCTCTGATACTAAATCTGACCCTATCCCCCCAACATCAATACCCCTACTCCTAAGCTTAACCTTTAACAACCCTAACCCCAACTCTAAAAACCCAAACCTAACCCTAATTCTAACCATGATGGTAGCCCTAACCCAAAACACTTGTAACCTGAGCCCTAACCCTAAACACCCCTAACCCTCACCCTGGTGTTTTGTCACTGCTAACAATGGCCATCAGCTGACCAGCTAGAAACCCTCTCCTAAGTACTAAGAACATTCTGAAAGACAGAATTTTACTACTGACTTCCTCAGCGGGCCATTTCTTTCTCAAAATCTTTTCATTAAGAATCTTCTTTTCCGGGAGTCGGGCTGTAGTACAGCGGGCTAAGCGCAGGTGGCGCAAAGCACAAGGACCGGCATAAGGATCCCGGTTCGAGCCCAGGCTCCCCACCTGCAGGGGAGTCGCTTCACAGGCGGTGAAGCAGGTCTGCAGGTGTCTGTCTTTCTCTCCTCCTCTCTGTCTTCCCCTCCCTCTCTCCATTTCTCTCTGTTCTATCCAATAACAACAACAATAATAACTACAACAATAAAACAACAAGGGCAACAAAAGGGAATAAATAAATAAAATAAATATATATATAAAAAAAAGAATCTTCTTTTCCAGGGAGTCGGGCGGTGGTGCAGTGGGTTAAGCGCACGTGGCGCAAAGCGCAGGGACCAGCGTAAGCAGCGTAAGGATCCAGGGCCCTGCCTCCACCCCAGTCCCTCATGTCCTTCTGTCCCATCCCTGCTCCTTCTGTGACTTCACATCTGCAGGTACACACCAAGAATTTGTCTGGAGTGCTTCTTGGCAGAATTTTTGTAAATAATCTAGTCTACTTCTTCCCTTATCTTTGCAGAGAAACTGTTTCTGTCATTGCACATGAAACAAGGACACTTCGCTAAATGACACATCTTCAGAACATTTGCTTGTCAAATTACACTATAAGAATATCATCAAGGGAGTCGGGCGGAGCGCAGTGGGTTAAGCGCACATGGCGCAAAGCACACGTGGCGCAAAGCGCAAGGACCAGCGAAAGAATCCCGGTTCGAGCCCCCAGCTCCCCACCTGTAGGGAGTCGCTTCACAGGTGATGAAGCAGGTCTGCAGGTGTCTGTCTTTCTCTCTCCCTCTCTGTCTTCCCCTCCTCTCTCCATTTCTCTCTGTCCTATCCAACAACAACAATAACTACAACAATAAAACAACAAGGGCAACAAAAGGAAATAAATAAATAAAAATTAAATATATATATATCATCCGTGGGGGGGCATATGTATTCAGAATTTTAGTGGAAGGTGCACCTGGTTAAGTGCACATGGCAGTAAATGCAAAGACCCACATGAGGATGCAGGTTTGAGCCCCTGGCTCCCCACTGGCAGGGAATGTTTCACACATGGTGGAGCAGGTCTGCAGATGTCTCTGTCTCTCTCCCTCTCTATCTCTCCCTCCTCTCTCAATTTCTCTCTGTCCTATCCAATAAAATGGGGGGAAATAGCTACCAGGAGTGCCGAATTCATAGTGCAAACACCAAGCCTCAGCAATAACCCTAGAGGGAAAAAAAAATTAGTGGCCAGAGAGGTAGGCCAGTGGTAGAGGGGAGAATTTGCAGAAGTGACATCCTGCTTCAATCTCTGGCACTGCATATGCTACCATGATGCTTTTGTGCCCTCTCTCTCTCTCTCTCTCTCCCTCCCTCTCTCTCTCTCTCTCTCTCCCTCTCTCTCCCTCTCTCCCTCTCTCCCTCTCTCTTTCTCCCTCTCTCTCTCTCTCTCCATATATACCTATCTCTTCCTCATTAATAAATGTTTCTACCCAAATCTTAGCTGTCTTTCTTACCTAATGCCAGACATGCAAATAGGAAATGTGCAGTTGACCTAATCCTTTTGTCCTCACCCAGACCCTGGGCACAGGCAAAATCTACACAGAACAAAAGTCAATTCAGTCAACTCACTAGCAGAAGCAGGAGCCCGAGACCTCACGTGTGAACCCCACACTGTGACTGCTCAGAGTCTTGCTAATCAGCCAGTCGTCACTGGCTTGAAAATCCAGCCTCATCAGCACTCAGAGGAGCCTCAGTACCATAGATGCGTTTGCCTACTGCAAATCATTCTATAGCAATTGTAGGAGAGAGAAGTCTATTTTTGAATGCTAGCATGTATTGGGAAAAACTCCAGGATGATTAAGTCTTGTGGCATGAATCTCGGCGATTACAGCTGTTGGCAGTTCATGTGCTGCGACTATATTTGAGATTATTTGAGATCTGCTGTAGCCCCCCTCCATCTGGGGGGGGCTGTATTTTCTGTTCACTGCTTAGGGAACCCACACAGCAGCTTGCCTGACCCGGAAGACTCTTCCTGGTCACTTTCAGGCATCTAATCAATATCCTAATGTCACTAAGGCCGAGGCTTGAAAGTCTATTGAAATAACAAGCCGAGGGTCGGGGGTAGCGCAGCGGGTTAAGCGCAGGTGGCACAAAGCACAAGGACTGGCATAAGGATCCCGGTTCGAGCCCCCGGCTCCCCACCTGCAGGGGAGTCGCATCACAGGTGGTGAAGCAGGTCTGCAGGTGTCTGTCTTTCTCTCCCCCTGTCTCCCCTCCTCTCTTGATTTCTCTCTGTCCTGTCCAATAACAAAAATGGGGGGGATGACCCCAGGAGCAGTAGATTCATGGTGCAGACACCGAGCCCCAGCAATAACACTGGAGGCAAATAAGAACAATAATAAGAACAACAATAAGTGTGAGTTCTCTCTGAAATGACAAAAGGTGTGAGAATCCTCTCTGGGTTATCTTGATGGCCTAGTTCTTATTAGTTATGTAGTGATACCCTTACTACCCAGAGAGTGGGTGTCTAGACTCTGGGACAGAGGGAAGCCAGGAACACGAGCCTCACAACAGTCACAGCGGCTCAGAGTTCTGAGACCTGTGTATTCGTGTCCAGCAGAGGAATGGACAGAGACCTCCACCCTCATCACGTTTCTCCTCAGACAAAACTCTCATGCTGTTGACTCTCTACCCTACACACCAATGGGCCTCCCAGAGTAAATTGGGAAGGAACCAAGATTCTCTTACAGGAACAGATAATTCTGGGCGGAAATTCAGGCGTGGTGTGTCAGTTTATCAGGGAGATCGACAGAGCTAAAACACGGCATCAACATGAGGTATCTAGCACCCATGTGACGGTCACATCTGTGGGTTGCTTCTAAGTGACATCATATCTCAAGGCCTCATATGAAAAAAGTGTGTTTTCACTGAAGTCTGTTTCCCTGTGTTTTGACTACAATTCACAGTCAGGCAGCTCAGAGCCAGCGCTACAGCGAGCAGCAGAATGCATCTGTGTCTGTGAGAAGTTAAGAACATGGTGGTGCACCTGGCTGAGCACACATTACAGGGCACAAGGACCTGGGTTCAAGCCCCCAGTCCCCACTTACATAGGGAAAGCTTTGCAAATGGTGAGGCAGGGCTGCAGTTGTCTCTCTGTCTCTCCTCTATCACCCACTTCCCTCTCGATTTCTGGCTGTCTCTATACAACAAATAAATAAAGGTAATACAAAATATCTAAAAGATACTATAAAAAAGAAAAGTTAAGGATACTATAATTTCAAAAGTCAATTCTGTAATGTAAAATTCTGTGAAATCATGGTCCGGAATGTGGCGCAGTGGCTAAGGCACTGGACTCTCAAGCATGAGGTCCTGAGTTTAATCCTCAGCAGCACAGGTACCAGAGTGATGTCTGGTTCTTTCTCTCTCTCCTATCTTTCCCATGAATAAATAAATAAAATTTTTAACAAAAATAAATAAATAGATAAAATTCTGTGAAATTGAATGTTACCTAGTGAATATGTGTAACATAAAAGCATGCCGACTGAATCAGTCTAAAACCCCCATTTCAAGAGTCTGTCCAAACTTGCCCCCTCGATGTGAAGCCAACTTCTGCTCCAGAGAGGTTGAGCAGTACACACTTTGCCTGCGTGACTTTGTTGTTCAGACTGAAAAAACGCAGCTCAGCTCTGGCCTACGGTGGTGCTGGGAATTGAACCTGGATCCAAGGGGTCAGGCATAATAGTCTTCTGGCCTAACCATCATGCTGTATGCCCAGCCTCTCGTCCTCTGCTCATAAGGCACACTTTGACGAGACAACTGAAGGCAACTGTTGTCATCAGTCAGGGCTTGGGCCAGTCGTCGTTCTGTCTCTGTGACTGGCTCCTGTGTCCAGGTGACCTTCCTCAGCCTGCCCGGCTGCCCTGGGCTGCAGAAGGACTACACTCACCTCAGATGAGCCGGTCCTGAGAAGCCCTGACGACGGGTCCGCCCACCACTCTGCCCTTTCGTTTTCTCTGATGACTTTCCCCCTAGTTAAAATACTCTGCTCGCCAGATATTTATATCCATAAACATTACTGGGTCTATGTTTGAAAAGAAGTGTCAGGTCTTGTAACTGAAGGCTTAATAGGCTTTAATTCAATTTTGTGAGAAGACACTTCTTCTCAGCTGAGTATTATAATCAGGTAGTCATAACTTCCACCTCGTCTGCAGGCAGAAGTATAATTACACCTTCCAGGGGAGGCGATTAACAACGACGACAGTTTTTTTCCTTCTTGCCAATTTTGCCGCGGTAGAAGGCTTTATTTGGCAATCAGTTAAGTGGCAGGCTGTATGTATGTGACCGAGTCTAGTGCTATTTCAGGGATGTGGTATTTTAAAGGTCAGGGGACATTTAACCTTTTACGTGTGAGTTTATTGCTGTGTTGTCGAGATGGACTGTGACTCGGGCAATAGTCAAGATCTGGCCAATAAGCGAGAGACAGTTACGACAAGGCACTAAATGCCTTTCAGAAGGAGGCTCAAGTGGAGATAAATAGTTCGGCTCCGTCACGTATTTTTGTTTGGCCCTGCCGTCTCACAAGGTAACGTCTTTGCACCTCTCCGTTACCGTGATTCGGTGTTTATGACAGGCTTCCGTGTCACTTAGCCCGTGACATCTGGCTCCTTAACAGCCCCTGCACTAAAACCGTGATATCCATCTTTGCTGAGCCAAAGTGAAACAAACTGTGAAATACAAGAAAGCAGATCGATAACAATGAGGGTGGTGACTGGCTAAGTGAGGTCAAGCAGAGAGATAGGAGGAGAAACAGAGGCAGCAGCAACCAATGTGAGAGCATGGCTCTACGCAGTTTTCTCAAAGAAGTTGCCCTGGAAGGCATCAGTCAAGCATTTATTTAGAGCCTGAGAACAGCTCTGTGAACTGTGACTTTGGGTGGGGATTTCTGCTGCTGGCACTGCTAGAATTAATTGTCTCTGTCGCCAAGACGCCTCACAGTAAGAGGCGGACTTGTCTGTCCAGCGGCTGGAAGCTGGCCCCCCAGGAGTCTGCTCTCTGCTTCACTCCCACTGCAGAGAGAAGCCAGTGGAGGTGGACAAAAATACTGTCTGGAAAGATGGTTTCAGACTAGAGAAAGGGCTTAGAAAGTTGCATCAGGGCAGAGAGTAGCTCCCATTCTTGAAAAAAAAATCCATGAATTAAATTGTTTTCCCCATCCACCTGCCCCAGGGCCCGTGTCTGTTCCCATCCAGCACAGGAGGCTGTGTGACCTCCGAGTCCCTGTCAGTCTGAGCTCACAGTCCATGGGCACAGCTGGAACCTTCTAGGCTGCTCCCATGTCAGGACCCGTCTTCCTTGAGGGGCAGAGCAGGCTGACCAGCCTCCCTTCAGAGAGTGGGGAGTCCCCACCACGGCTGCTCTGCAGTGAGGGCAGGTCCTGGAGAGGCCACAGGAGGACGTGTGCTGACGTTCCTGATGGAGGTGACAGTGAAGGTGGAGAGAGGGGAAATATAGACAGATGGTTGTATGGTTGTATAGATATGGCGGTGGAGGGGATTGAACCTGGGGCTTTATAGCCTCAGGCATGAGAGTCCTTCTTTGCATAAGCATTATGCTATACCCCCACCCACAATGCAATTTCCCCACCACGGGAGGGAAGTTGAGAGATTGGCAACACAATCTGCCACGCTCATACGGCTTGTGACTCTTGCTGAGCTCTGATCCTGCGCATAGCTGGGCCTGTCTGAGTCCCACCGTATGATAGGAACAGAGATTGTGGGAAAACAGAAGTCAGGGCCGCCAGTGCTACATGGGACCCGTGCGTCTTTGCTGAGCCAACGAGCAGTGTTTGGCCGGTACAGAAAGGCTGAGAAGGTCTCTTGTAATTCAGTATTTCTGAGGAAGCTGAAACTGAATGAGAAGATGCATTTGTCTGACAACAAAGACACAGATATAAAAAAACAGACAGACAGTTGTAGACGTAATAGTCAACCCTTATCTGTAACCTTGGGAGACCTGCTGTAGCTTCCGATGGAAAAGACGGGGATCCAGTGTGGGAATGGTGCGGAGTTATACCCTGTTATCTTATAATTCTATGAGCCAATAATAAATCACTAATAAAAAACAATAAGAGACAGAGAGAGAGAAGCCAAGGCCACCCTCCCACCTTCTCCCAGGGCCCATCACAGCCGGGCCCGGAGAGTCAGCAGTTGCCAAGCACCGCCCTCTCCAGCCATCAGCTGGCCTGTCCGCCCTTGGACTCCTCTCCCTCTCAGCCTGGAGCCCACAGTAGAAGGAGCCAGGAAGCCAAGAAGGGCACCCGAGTAAGTTACAAGGTGTGTAGCTGTCTCTCGGCCGCTGTCGGGTGATGGCCCGGAAAGGCTACCTACAGCAGCGAGCAGAGTGACAGGGCCGCCGGGTCCAACACCAGCTTCCTCGAACATCTGGATTTCAAGAAACGAATACCTTCTCTGCACGAGTATGTCCAGTGTGTCCTGGAGCCCCCCTCCCCAGAGCCCTGCCCCACTAGGGACAGACAGACACAGCCTGGGGGTGTGGATCCACCTGCCAACACCCATGTCCAGCGGAGAAGCAATGACTGAAGCCAGAACCGCCACCTTCTGCTCCCCATAAAGAATTCTGGTCCACAGTCCCAGAGGGTTAGAGAATAGGGAAGCTAGAGAATAGGGAGGTGAGAACTGTGTGGAATAGAGAATAGGGAGGTGGGAACTGTGTGGAATGGTACCCCTGTTATCTTACAATCTTGTTCATAATTATTAAATCACTATAAAAAATTTTAGAAAGAAAAGATTTTAAAATAATAAAATCATCCATTTAAAATTTAAAAATCATGTCTTTATCTTTACATCTTAAACTATTTTAGACAAAGTAGGTGTTCCCTTGTCTCAAACCTATAGCAAGGCACCTTCCTGTGTCTGAGAAGACGGGATACATTTGCCTGGGCCCCACCCCTCCGCAGCACCCTGCCTTACATCAGTCACTGTCCACACGCATCACTCAGACGGCACACACAGGTCATAAGTGTGCCTTGCACAGCCCACCTACTGCATCCTAGCTGTGAGCTGCTAGAAAAACAGATGGCACTAGGGGTTTTTTAATATTTATTTATTTTCCCTTCTGTTGCCCTTGTTGTTTTATTGTTGTAGTTGTTATTGTTGTTCTTGATATCGTCATTGGATAAGACAGAGAGAAATGATCAACAATGGTAGAGAAGGTTCCATCCTCTGAAGGGAGGCTAGACAACATACTCTATGCTACACCTGAGGAAGATGGGTCAATACTGGGGAAGCTTGGAACGTTCCTACTCATGACCACAGAATGTGAGCTCAGGTCTACAGGGAGGCAGAGGTCACACAGGCTCCTAAGCTAAATATGGGCCTCAGATCACATCAGATCGATGGGGTTTACAATAATGTTTATACACCTTTCCCATATTAGGGAGCTGCTCTTTTCCCTGATTCAGCTTTCTGGTCCTTTTTCCAGCCATGACATCATCTCTCCAAACAATAACTTAGATCCACCTGCATATCAGAGTTCAGGCTCAGGCAAAACAAAACAAAACAAAACAACAACAAAAAAAAAAAACACTAGTATAGCTACAGGCCCTTTGAAATATAACTAAAATATTTCAGCCACCAGGTTCCAGATGCTCCCATGATGCCGACCAGACTTCCCTGGACAGACAACCCCACCCATGTGTCCTGGAGCTCCACTTCCCCAGAGCCCTTCCCCACTAGGGAAAGAGAGAGACAGGCTGGGAGTATGGATCCACCTGTCAACACCCATGTTCAGCGGGGAAGCAATTACAGAAGCCAGACCTTCCACCTTCTGCATCCCACAGTGACCCTGGGTCCATACTCCCAGAGGGACAGAGAATAGGAAAGCTATCAGGGGAGGGGGTGGGATACGGAGTTCTGGTGGTGGGAATTGTGCAAAGCTGTACCCCTCTTATCCTATGGTTTTGTCAATGTTTCCTTTTTATAAATAAAAAATTTAAAAAGAGAGAGAGAAATGGAGAGAGATGAGGAAGACAGAGAGGGGGAGAGAAATACAAGCACTTGCCAACCTGCTTCACCGCCTGTGAAGCGACCCCCCTGCAGGTGGGGAGCCGGGGGCTCGAACTGGGATCCTTATGCTGGTCCTTGCGCTTGGCGCCACCTGCACTTATCCCGCTATGTTACCGCCTAACTCCCCAGCACTATTTTTTAATATTTGTTTATTTATTGCCTCCAAGGTAATAGCTGGGGCTCAGTGCCTGCTACGAGTCCACTGCTCCTGGAGGCCATTTTTCCCATTTTGTCACCCTTATTGTTGTTGTTGGATAGGAGAGAGAGAAATGGGGGGGGAGACAGAGAGGGGGAGAGAAAGACAGACACCTGCAGACCTGCTTCCCCACCTGTGAAGCGACTCCCCTGCAGGTGGGGAGCCGGGGGCTCAAACCAGGATCCTTACTACAGTCCTTGCGCTTTGTGCCACATGAGCTTAATCCGCTGTGCTACCACCTGGCCCCCAAGATAGAACTATTAATCAAAAGGCAGAAGTGCATTCATTCACTCATTCATTCATTTATTCAATTATTCATTCACTGAGTGAGCTTGCTGTTGCCCTGGGTTCTGTGTTGACACGGCGAGTGTTCCTGTGGGAGTTGCAGAGATATCCTGGGGGTCTGGGGGGAGTGAGGATGTGAGCACTGTGAGCGGCGGGACAGAGCCAGGCTGAAGCTGAGCTGCGGGCACTGAGAAGCTCTGTGGTTTTTATCTGGCCGCGAGTCCAGAGCCGCCCCCGTCACATTGCCCAAGTGATGCCACCATTGTCTCCCCCGGAGCGCTGCCCAAGCAAACTTGGATTCCAGTGTGTAGCTGTGGCCGTCTGAAGGTGGCATAGCAAGGAGCTGTGCTCTCATGTTCTCTCCAGTGGCAACAGTCTGACCTTTCTGACAAAGCCTAAAGTCTCTGGTAATAATCCTCCAAAAGAGAGAGAGAGACAGAGAGAGAGAACAGAAATAGTGTGGATGGTATAATCACACACAAGTAAATTGTTTACACATGATCTCAAAAGCGGCTTTGCTCAAATAGTTCAAAACTGTCTCTGAAGGATTATCTAGACATGAGCTTGGCAAAATAAGAACGGTATAAGTCAAACACTTTTACAAGATTTTAAAAATTAATACTTTCAATTAGCAAGGCTCAAGGACTGACAATGCATCAAAAAAGTCATAAGCCCTCTTAGGGTCAGGAAATAATTTTAGTGTGTCCTGAGCTTTCTGCAAAGGCACTGTACTTCAAATCAAAATGTCTATGTAGCTTTATTTTGAATCTGATTCAGAGAAATAATTTATTTGAAACCACGTTCCTCTGTTTCCAAAGGACATATTGGCACAGAACCAAGGCCAGAAGAAGTGAAGATGCCCCAGGAAGCCTTGGGATGCTGTCAAAGAAGCAGATGCCCACCCTCCCCACCTGAGACTCCACTGGGCAGCAGAAAAGGACAGGGGCAGGTTGTGAGCTGCTGGACATGGGCCAGAGACGCCCCAGAAGGATGTCCACCAGGAGCCTCTCAATATTCCAACTTAAAATCTAGACAGATCTACATTTCCCTCCCAAGCCACCCCCCACTTTCAAGCATGCCATTTGGCCCTTCCTGAACCACCCAGTTTCCAGCGTGAACAGAAACCTCAAGGAGCTTTAAGCAGGGGGTTCAGGAGGGGGCACAGTCTCTACCCAGGGGAGGTTCAGAGAGAGGGCAGCCTATGGACTGAAGGGAGGGAGCAGTCCTTCAAGTGCCAGTGGCAGGCTCTTCAGCCTCCTTTGGGAAAGGCTGACTCTGGCAGGAAGCTCAACAAATCTACCAGAAAAGAGAATAAGTCACCAAGAAGATTAGTGCTGGAACCAGATTCTGAGTTCTAATCCCAGCTCTGCCACTTCCAGAAACTACAGTGTCTAGGTTTATTAATGAATTAAAAGCAAAAAACCTAGAGAACTCAAAAGAATGTCTGGCACACAGTTGAAACTCAAGAAGCATTAGTTAGGTCAGTCCTATCAGAGCCTGAGAAACTCAGTGTATTCTTAAGTGAAGCTGGGTGAGGGGAGGTTGGGTGAGGTCAGGTTGGGTGAAGTGAGGTTGGGTGAGGTCAGGTTGGGTGAGGTGAGATTGGGTGAGGTCAGGTTGGGTGAAGTGAGATTGGGTGAGGTCAGGTTGGGTGAAGTGAGATTGGGTAAGGTGAGGTTGGATGAGGTCAGGTTGGGTGAAGTGAGGTTGGGTGAGGTCAGGTTGGGTGAGGTGAGATTGGGTGAGGTGAGGTTGGGTTTGATGAGGTTGGATGAGGTCAGGTTGGGTGAAGTGAGGTTGGGTGAGGTCAGGTTGGGTGAGGTGAGATTGGGTGAGGTGAGGTTGGGTTAGATGAGGTTGGATGAGGTCAGGTTGGGTGAAGTGAGGTTGGGTGAGGTCAGGTTGGGTGAGGTGAGATTGGGTGAGGTGAGGTTGGGTGAGGTGAGGTTGGGTTAGATGAGGTTGGATGAGGTCAGGTTGGGTGAAGTGAGGTTGTGTGAGGTGAGGTTGGGTTAGGTCAGGTTGTGTGAGGTGAGGTTGGGTTAGGTCAGGTTGAGTTGAGGTCAGGTTGGGTTGAGGTGAGGTTGGGTTAGGTCAGGATGGATGAGGTGAGGTTGGGTGAGGTGAGGTTGGGTTGGGTGGGGTTGGGTGAGGATAGGTGAAGTCAGGCTGGGTTGAGTACGAGTGAGATCACTGAGCTTCACATCATTACACTGATAAACCTTGAGCTGAGGCTTAAAGTCATCAGACCACTTGTTCCAAGCCACCGAGGTGGCAGGTGCAGACGAGTGAGAGCAGGGTTGCACAGATGTTGGACCTAGTGAGGACTGTGGGGCCAGCACATGGGAGCCTTCCACAATCAGGGGTGGGAAAGGGAGGGATGGGGAGGAGTGTGCCCAAGCAGTGCTCACACATCGGCAAGCCCTCAGCCCTCACCAGGTGAGGCAAGGCTGCAGGTGTCTCTATTTCTCTCTCCCTCTCTAACTCCCCCTTTGCTCCTAATTTCACTCTGCCTGTATCCTAAATAAAAGAAAATGTTTAGGAGAGAGAGAAAGCAACAGTGTACACTAGAGTAGTTACTTGGACAACACAGACGCTGGATGTCCTAGCTACTCAAGACTTAACAATTCTACCTGAAAGACAGTAAAAGCATAGAGATATTGTCTAGAACAGAAGAAATTGTTTTTCTCTGTAAATTTTGTGCAAAGGACAGAGGGAAAGAGGTCTGACAGGAGCAGACAGAATAGTCTAACACTATGGTCTGAGGATAGATGAAATGTGAAGACAGTATAATGAGCCTTCCGGCACCTTACAAGCACCATATAGCTCTGCTATATTCTTCTTCTTCTAGCGTTTGCCCTTCTTCCGTAGCCAGTCAACAGTGTCAGGTTGAGCCTGATGTAAAGTTTCGAGACCTCCTTTGAATCTGGAGAGGTGGCAGTCGTTGACTATGTGGGTCATAGTCTGTCTGTGGCCGCAGGGGCTGTTCGTCTCTGGCTCCCCAGCGATGGAACATAGCGGCGCACTGGCCATGGCCTGTTCGACAGCGATGGAGGAGGGCCCAATCATAACGTGCTAGGTCAAAGCCGGGTTGACGCTTGCAGGGGTCTGTGATGAGGTGTTTGTTCTTGACCTCAGCTGACTGCCAACTCTGTTTCCAAGAGTCTGGAACAGAGAAGTTCAGTGTAGGCGTAGGGGACCAGATTGGGTGATGAGACATCAAGCGTTGGACAGGGTGGGCGAAGATCTCCGCGTATATTGGCAGGTCTGGTCGAGCATAGACGTGGGAAATGAACTTAGATGATGCCGCATCCCGACGAATATCTGGTGGGGCGATGTTGCTAAGAACTGGCAGCCATGGAACCGGGGTGGAACGGATGGTTCCAGAAATGATCCTCATGGAGGAATATAATTTGGAATCGACCAAGTGGACATGGGGGCTACGGAACCATCCTGGGGCACAGTATTCTGCAGTGGAATAGCATAATGCCAGAGAGGATGACTGTAGTGTGGAAGCGCTCGCGCCCCATGAGCAGCTGGCCAGTCTTGCAATGATGTGATTCCTCGCGCCCACCTTTGCTGCAGTTTTTATGAGATGTTCGTGAAATGACAGAGTGCGATCGAGAGTAACGCCAAGATAGACTGGCTGGGCTTCATGCCGGATTCTCGTATCGCCAAGCTGCACATTAAGCTCACGCGAGGCCGAGGCATGGTGTAGATGGAAAACAGATGATACCGTTTTTGCAGTGCTAGGGATTAGTCGCCATTTTTTACAGTCATCAGATATCAGAGACATGTCTTTCGTGAGTGTTTCCTCGAGGATGTCGAACTTGGATGCCTGAGTTGCACAGCAGATGTCATCGGCGTAGATGAACTTCCTTGAAGAAGTTTCTGGAAGGTCATTGATGTAAATATTAAATAGCATAGGAGCCAGAACAGAGCCCTGGGGGAGGCCACTTGAGACAAGTCTCCATCTGCTAGACTTCTCACCCAGATGTACCCGGAATCTTCTGTTTTGGAGAAGAAACGATATAGTGTTGGCCACCCATGGAGGCAGGCATCTTGAGATCTTGACTAGGAGACCACGGTGCCAGACCGTGTCATAGGCTGCTGTGAGATCAACAAAGACAGCACCCGTCTTTAAATTCTTCTGGAATCCATTTTCAATGTAAGTTGAGAGGGCCAGGGCTTGTTCGCAGGTAGATCTTCCTGGGCGGAAACCAGCTTGGGCGGGTGATAGGAATTTCTCTGTAAGAGGAGAAATACGTGACAGAAGCAGCCTCTCAAGGAGTTTGTAACACACGGAGAGGAGAGAAATTGGTCTATAGCTGGCGGCCAGTGTTGGGTCTTTCTTTGGTTTCAAAACTGCTATTATCTTTGCACGACGCCAAATTTTGGGCATAGATTTGGATTCCAAGATGTGGGACAGGAATGTAGTGAGCCACTTCTTTGCCGTGGGGCCCAAGTTAAGAATGAGTTCTGGGGTGATGTTATCATAGCCAGCAGCTGTTCCCGGTTTAACCCTCTTCAAAGCGTCTTCCAGTTCAGACAGTGTAAAGGGAGAGAGTTTTGGAGATGGGCAAGATAACCGGAAGTGGGATGACCACTCATGGGAAATTTCTCTTTTCCAGACTGGGTCGATCTTAGCACGTCCAACTTGAGTTAGGTGACTGGCCACTGAGTTTGGAGATACGGGAGGATGGGAGATGGGAGGGGGTTGGCTACCGGCACCCAGTCTGTGAAGAAGCTTCCAGGCCTTCCTACTTGAGTGGGTGAAGTTCAGACTTTCCGTGAGTTGTTGCCAGCGGGCTTGGCGTGCTGCATCCAGGGAGGCAATGAGGTGGTCAGCCACATCTGGGTCGCCCGACTCATCATACTGCTTTAGCAGTTGCTCGCATTCAGCATCAAGACAAGGCGTATAGTTAGCACGTCTCCCATGAGGAATGGCTTGGGAAGCTGCTTTGAAGATGGCTTGGCGGAAGCGCCTGTAGGAATCTTCAGAGGGGATAGAGTTAATTGGAATTGCAGGAATAGATTTGTTGGTAAGATCACTGAACAGAGGCCAGTTTGCTTTCCGAAAGTTCCATCTTAGTTTCTCCGAGCACAGAATCAGTGGGAGCTGGAGACCAATGTGGATGATAGCTGAAACAGCTAACGCAGCCCAGCTGGGTGTGTCCTAGACCCAAACGTTAACCAGCTGCAGGCAAGTGACGTTGGACTCTCTTCAACTATTCAATCGTTCAACTCTGCTCTACAAGGGGGGCTGGGAGCCTACGCAACATGAAGGGTGGGATTCAGCTGAAGAGAGAGCAGGAAACCAACAGACGGGCCCCACCGGGACAGAGAGGAGAGTCCACAGCTCTCTCGCAGGGTTGCATGCAGAAACGCACACGTCTGGCTCCCAGTTAGCCGGCCAAGAGAGCTCTCGGCCAGCCTGGCTGAACATTTAGTCATTTTCAGTCTCAGACTCTAAAACAGAATCTCACTTTTTCTTGTTTTCCCCCACACTGTGGCAAGTTGCAAAACCTTTAATAACCCGTCATTTCTAGACTTCCAGAAGACTTGCAGAACTGTAAGGTAAAGTAAGCTCCGCGGTGGTTTTGATCTGACCTCTAAGTTGCTGAACACGGACATCTTGGAGGCGGAGATGCCAGCAGCGCAGGCCAGAGGGGCTCCAGGAGCCCGGACTCCGCTCACGAGCCGCGTCTTCACTCTGCGGACAATCGTGGCGCCCGGACGCAGCTGCCAGTTTGAATTTGGTTTTTCTGGAAAACACACTCTTTCCTGTGCCGTTTGCTGCTTCAGAAATGACATTAACTCGATAAGATGAAGCTGCCTTTGACAACGGCAGCCAGAAGCAGACATGACAGCCACTTCCTGAGTCCTCAGCTTGGAGAGCTTCCAGTGTCTCCACAGCATGGCTGCAGGGCACGGGGCCTGGTACTTAAACACTCACACAGTCAGCAGCTGCCAGGCTTCCCACAAACTGTCTTTCTGGGGAGCAGCCGTCACTCCCTCCTCTCTCAGGGCAAGCTTTCTATCTTCTCCTCAGCCCGGGTGAGTAGCCGATCACCGTGGGGGACGTATGAGTGGGAGAGAATGCTCCTTTGTTGGACAACTGAGGCAAAGAGAAGCAGCTAAGGGATGTTTGATGCACTGCACTAGGCAGCGAGCACAGTCACACCCTCGAGAGTCACTCAGCGCCACGCTCCATGCACACGGCGGGCAGTGAGGTGTGAACCAGCAGAGAGGTAGCCCATGCCGCATCTGTGCGTGGTCCTCTCCCCGTCACGGCCGGCCGCACCCCTCTGCCATGGGCCGCCTTCTCTTCATTTCGAAGCAGAATCCCACCCACTACAAAGAGTCGGCAGCTCTTGGGGTCTGAAGAAGGCTGGGAGATCTGACGAGAGCCCGTGAATAAAAATGAACGACGGTTCATTTGGGGGGGTCTAATTCACTTGGCAGTCCTGAGTCTGGGGTGTCGGCCTAGCTTCGCGGGCGGGAGAGAGAGACGGCCAGGGACTCCTGGCTGAGTGGTACGCAGTTCAGTCTTTATTCATGTGGAACGCAGCGCAATCTAAGCTCTCTCTAATCACAATCCTGTCCTTATACATCCTGAGGCGGAAGAGTCAGGTCCGAAGAGGATGTACATAGGATGGGGGTGGGGAGAAGGAAAAAGCGTGAAAAAAGTGAGGAATTAACCAGTGCCCTGCAGGCAGGGGGTGCTTAGTTAACAGTGGCTATGTAAACAGAATACAGGGTTAAGCAGGGGGATTAAACCAATGACACAGAAGGGGTCTTAGAAGCAGAGTTTAGAAGCAGACCAACACTGAGGGGTGGTTAGATTCTAACCATGAGGCCCCTCAGAGTCAAAGAACTCACATCTGCCCAGGACACGGAGCCAGGGAGGTGTATGGGCAGAATAGCTCAGTGGGGCGCACAGGGCTGGGGGCCACGGCGTCTGGAGTTCAGTCCCCAGCTCTGCAAGTACCAGCGTGAGGCTCTGGCGCACACCTGCCTCTCACCTGCCATCAATTTCTGTTGCATTAAAACAATGCATTTTAAACTTTCCCTCTAAGAAAGAGATGAAGACAGAAAAGAAAGCATGGCCTCTCACACCCGCCCAGCAGACCCTCCCGATCCTCCAAGAGAGAACGACGGGACAGGACAGAGTCACTTCACAGCCGGCGCTGGGCTGCCCTGTGGGGTGTGGCTGCACCCTGCTGGGTGGCTGAGTGACGTGCGTGTGTCCTGGGTGCCTGTGTCCTGAGCCCCCACTCGGCCACGTCACGGCCACCACCTCCTGCTGGTGGGAGGGCTGAGGGAACCGGGACCAGGGCACTCGTCCTGTCCACGAAGACCCGCTCTCGAGGCCCAGATCTGTTTCCAGGGTGCAGTCAGGGACCCCAGCATGCAAGCTGGTTCAGTCCCCACAGGTGGCGCCGGCGTGAAGGGACTCAGGCCACACGGACAGAAGCCATCACTGCCACCCGAGACCGTGAAGCAGGGTATCTTTAAGGAGTTGCTTTTAAAAACAGATGAAGTCCCAGCGCCAAAAGCAGACAGAAGACATCACCGCACACCTTCGAGTCAGGGAAAAGCGGCAGGGGCCCCTCCCCATCACCACCAACTTCGATGAAACATTCCCAACTCCGCAGGGGCGCCGGGGGCCTCCAGAGTAAGCCTCTGACGGAGACTGGTCCTCGGGGTTGGGAACAGTATGGAATTATACCCCTGTGATTTTGTCATTTTGTAAATTACTAATTTAAAAAAAACTTAAATATGGCAAAGACCTAGGTTCAAGCCCCAGCCCCCGTCTGCAGGGGGGAAGCTCACGGGCCATGAAGCAGGGTTGCAGGTGTCATTCCTCTCCATCTCCTCCTTCCCTCTTGATGTCTGTCTCTAGCCGATAAAGATATTTTGATAGTTTAAATGTGCTGTGTCCAGAGAAGCAGGCTACAGTAAATCATGTTTCCCGAAAGCATAAAATATAATAGCTTGCCCCAGGCAGGGTGGCTGCTAAAAGCCATTTCGATGCTTAAAGGCTCTTTGAACCAACAACTCCCTTCATCTCACTCTCTCCCGCTGTGGCCCTCAAATTGCTGCCAGGAAGCAAAGAAGGTGGGAAGGGGCGGCACGTGGAAAGGCTGAAGCCGAAGGCCCAGCGGCTCCTGGCTCCCCGCCTGAGGGTGTCTCCTGAAGAGCCGACACTTGGGGCGTGGCGGGGCGTCTCCACCGGCCACCGACACAGAGCCGCCACCGGGCAGCTCGAGGTCTCTCTCCCGGCTGGGTGGGATTGTGCAGAAACACAAAGCTAATGCCATCTAGATGTCAGCGCTTCACAGGGAGAAGCAGGTCATCACACACTGATAATTCCCTTCAAACTGATAACTCCAGGTCTTTTTTTTTTTTGGCTCCAGTCATTGGGGCTCTGTGCCAGCACTACAATCCACTGCATTAGGCGGCCTTTTTTTTTCAATGGGACAGAAAGAAATTGAGAGAGGGTATATATATATATATAGAGAGAGAGAGAGAGAGAGAGAAAGATAAATACCTGCAGACCTACTTCACTGCTTGTGAAATGACCGCTCTGCAGGTGGGGAGCTGAGTACTCGATCCGGAATTCTTTCATGGGTCCTTGCACTTAGTACTATGTGCGCTAAACCCAGTGCACCACAGCCTGGCCCCCAAGATTCCATTTCTGTACTGAAGAAACACACCCACATCAAAAGAAAATTCCATAAGGAGAAACAGGAAGCCCAGCAAATGGGAAAAGAGATTTACAAACTCCACTCAGAAGAGAGTCACACACTCCACTCAGAAGAGAGTCACACACTCCACTCAGAAGAGAGTCACACACTCCACTCAGAAGAGAGTCACACACTCCACTCAGAAGAGAGTCACACACTCCACTCAGAAGAGATTCACACACTCCACTCAGAAGAGATCCACACAATCCACTCAGAAGATTCACCCACTCCACTCAGAAGAGAGTCACAACTCCACTCAGAAGATTCACACACTCCACTCAGAAGAGAGTCACACACTCCACTCAGAAGAGAGTCACGCACTCCACTCAGAAGATTCACACACTCCACTCAGAAGAGATTCACACACTCCACTCAGAAGAGAGTCACACACTCCACTCAGAAGAGAGTCACACACTCCACTCAGAAGAGAGTCACACACTCCACTCAGAAGAGATCCACACACTCCACTCAGAAGAGATCCACACACTCCACTCAGAAGAGAGTCACACACTCCACTCAGAAGAGATCCACACACTCCACTCAGAAGAGAGTCACACACTCCACTCAGAAGAGAGTCACACACTCCACTCAGAAGAGATCCACACACTCCACTCAGAAGAGAGTCACGCACTCCACTCAGAAGATCCACACACTCCACTCAGAAGATTCACACACTCCACTCAGAAGAGAGTCACACACTCCACTCAGAAGATCCACACACTCCACTCAGACACATGGTTGCTTTCAGCCACCTGTAAAGAGCCAGACGGCTCGACAGAAAGGAAAAGAAACAGCCCAGGAAGAAAGTGGGCAGAAGATATGAAGAGACGGTTCTCTAAAGAAGAGACGCACATGGCCACAGACATGTGGAAATGCTCGATTCTCTCATCAGCAGAGAAACGCAGTCAAGCTGAGGGGAGGAAGCTGCTGACCTCGACCCCCCCAGACTGCAGATGGAAGGCCTGGCGGGTGGGGCTACAGGTGACGTCTCACGGATGTCCCATGACAGTCTGTGTGACACCGACGTCCGACTGGCTTTGCACTGTCCTGAGTGCCTGGCCCCACGGGAGCAGAGGGGGCCTCCATGGTCCCCTCTGCGCCCTGCCTGCCACCTGGCTCACACCCCGCATTCAACATGGAGCCCGGCGCCTTGCAGATGCTGCTCCGGCCACTTGGGAAGCCCTGCTTGAGCTGCTACCCTGCCAGCCACGGCCAGGCCTGCAGCCGAGGCCACGTGCACCGCCTCCACCGCGCTGACTTCATCCGTGGGTCCTGCCGTCAGCTCCGGGACAGTCTGGTTGTGATTACCGTCCAGTCCATACCCCCACCCTCCTCCTCCTCCTCCTCCTCCCTCTTCCTCTCCCTCCTCCTCCTCTTCCTCCTCCTTCCTCCTCCCTCTTCCTCCTCCTCCTCCTCCTCTTCCTCCTCCTCCTCTTCCTCCTCCCTCTTCCTCCTCCTCTTCCTCCTCCTCCTCTTCCTCCTCTTCCTCTTCCTCCTCCTCCTCTTCCTCTTCCTCCTCCTCCTCTTCCTCTTCCTTCCTCCTCCCTCTTCCTCTTCCTCCTCCTCTTCCTCCTCCTTCTCCTTCTCCTCCTCCTCCTCCTCCTCCCACTTCCTCTTCCTCCTCCTCCTCTTCCTCTTCCTCCTCCTCCCACTTCCTCTTCCTCCTCTTCCTCCTCCTCCTTCTCCTTCTCCTCCTCCTCCTCTTCCTCTTCCTTCCTCCTCCCACGTCCTCCCCCTCCCCCTCCTCCTCCTCCTCTTCCTTCCTCTTCTTCTTCCTGGCCATGAAATGTGTGGTGGGAGTACAAGTGTTTTGAGGAGGAAAACAAGGCTTGCCCAGGGCGCCTGAATTTAACAAGATGGCCTCTTGGTTGAAGCGCTCGTAAGCACAGACGGCACACACGGCTGGAGAGGAGACCAAAGGGGCACCCGGCTGAGGGCACCAAGTGCAAGGACCTGCTTCGAGTCCCCTCCTGCTCCCCACCCACGGCGGGGAACGCTTCACTGGCAGTGGGTGAAGCAGGCTGCAGGTGTGTGTGTGTGTCTCTCCCTCTCCCACTCTCCCTCTCTCTCTCTCTCTCCCCCACCTTCTCAATTTCTCTCTGCTCTATCAAGTATAATAGAAAGAGAAAGGGAACGAGAGGGAATGGCCACTGGGAGCAATGGCTGTGTAGTGCAGCACAGGGCCTCAGCAATAACCCTGGTGGCAAGAAAAGAAGAAAGAGGGAGTCGGGCTGTAGCGCAGCGGGTTAAGCGCACGTGGCGCAAAGCGCAGGGACCGGCATAAGGATCCCGGTTCGAACCCCGGCTCCCCACCTGCAGGGAGTCACTTCACAGGCGGTGAAGCAGGTCTGCAGGTGTCTGTCTTTCTCTCCCTCTCTCTGTCTTCCCCTCCTCTCTCCATTTCTCTCTGTCCTATCCAACAACAACATCAATAACAACAATAAAAAACAACAAGGGCAACAAAAGGGAATAAATAAATAAAATTTTAAAAAGAAAAGAAGAAAGGAAGGGAGGGAGAGAGAGAGAGGGAGAGAGAAGTAGCTCTCATCTTGGTTAAGCACACATAGTACAAAGCACAAGGACCCACAAGGATCGGGGTTTAAGCCCCATTCCCCACCTACAGTGGGGGTGCTTCACCAGCCGTGAAGCAGGGCTGTAGGTCTCTCTCTCTCCCTCTCTCCCTCTCCCTCTCCCTCTCCCTCTCCCTCTCCCTCTCCCCCCTCCTCTCTCAATGCTGTCCAATAAAATGGGAACGATAGCCCCCAGAGCAGCAGACTCATAGTACCGGCACTGGGCCCCAGCGATAGCCCTGGAGGAAAAAAAAAAAAAAAAAAGGCCAACTCACATCTCTAAGGTGAAAGGCTCTCCAGGAAGGAAGACACAGGACCAGAACTGGCTGACAGAAATCTCCTGGAGACAAGATGATGGACAGGAGAGGGGGGAGGAAGCTGGGGGCAGGGAGACGCCTGGGGTGCTGTCCCCAAGACGTGCAGAACCATTTCAATAATTTAAGAACTGTGCATCTGTAAAGCTCAACATAAATGTAATTTAGAACTATTAGCCCAATATGACTGAATTCAATAGCCTTTAAGGCAGTACGTATCACGGCAGCTTTTCCTTGTTACTCAGCTCCCGGTAATTTGGGTAAAATTAACGTGTAATTTGAGCATAATGGCCAAGCCCTCTAATGAGCTGATTGCAGGCTGCGTGGGTGACCGACAGGATGCGGGGATGGCCGGGGGGGGGGGAGGGGGCCGAGCAGGTGGGCTGGATCCACAGACACAAAGCACGTCTCCTTTCCTCGCGCCCAGGAGTCTCACTTCCGAGCCGAGCTGGGGTCTCACTGCGAGCTGCAGGCAGCCAGTGATGCTGCTCACTGAGGGAAGCCCAGCGCCAGAGAGGGGTTCCTTGGCCAGCCTGCTGTAGTACTGTAGCTTGCGTTTCGCTAAGTCAGCCCTACCTGGGTCCCCTGAGGACGTTGGTTGTGGTGAAAATCATGGGGCGGGTTGCAAGGTGACCCTCCCTCTTCTGTGTGGCGCTATCACTAGTCCAGGGCAAGGTCACAGTGCCAGGGAGGTGACAGGTCAGAGGCTGGGCCTGTGCCCAGGAGGACGAGGAAAGGTCAGTCCCCACAGGACGACAAAAGCTGGAGAAGTGCAAGAGACCGGCACACTTTAATGGTGCCCTTTTGGTCACCACCAGGCCACCCCATCACCTGGGGCCCTAGTCAGAGAATCCTGGGGTTCCCACACTGACATGATGGGCCCAGGCCTCTCACAGATCCCCTTCCCACCACCACTGGTGTCACCTCCACCAGGAACGTCAGCACAAGCCCTCCTGTGGCTCCCCAGGACCTGCCCTCACGGCAGAGCAGCCATGGTGGGGACGCCCCACTCTCTGCAGGGAGGCCGGTCAGCCTGCTCTGCCCCTCGGGGAAGACGGGTCCTGACGTGAGAGCAGCCTGGAAGGTTCCAGCTGTGACATGGACTGTGAGCTCAGACTGACGGGGACTCGGAGGCCACACAGACTCTGTGCTGAATGTGAGTGAGTATGGGCCCTGGTCAGACTGATGGGGTTACAGTTAACAGTCTTGATAGACTTTCCTCATGTCTGGGAGCTGCTCTCTGCCCCGATCCAGCTTTCTAGTCCTGTTCTCAACTCTGACACCATCTCCCCAGACAATGACTTTAGTCCACCTGCATGTTAGCTGTCAGGCTCAGACCATAATCACTAAAGCCATGGGCCCCTTGGAATAGACCTAAAATAGACCTCCTAGCTAATTCCCACATGAAGACCCTTAATTCCATCTGCTCTATAGTCTGACCTTTAGGTTCCTGTTTATTAAACAGTTTGTCCTGCTTTATATCTTAATGCTTTTAAGCCATCAAGCTGCAGATGCTGCCATGACGCCATCCTGACCTCCCTGGGCAGACGCCCTCACCATGTGTCCTGGAGCCTCCCCTCCCCAGAGCCCTGCCCCACTAGGGACAGACAGACACAGACTGGGGGTGTGGGTCCACCTGCCAACACCCATGTCCAGCGGAGAAGCAATGACAGAAGCCAGAACTCCCACCTTCTGCTCCCCATAAGGAATCCTTGCCCATGCTCCCAGAGGGATAAAGAACAGGGAAGCTCCCAGTGGAGGGGATGGGACACGGAGCTCTGGTGTGTGGGATTGTGCCCCTCTTGTCCCACAATCTTATTAATCATTATTAAATCACTAATAAAATTTAAAAACAACTTTAATTTAATTAAAAAACTAAAAGTAAAGAAAGACAGTCTCCAGCACAAGCCCCTCCCCTTTGACAACTTCTGCCTGGGATGCTGGCACCCCAGAGACGCCCGAGGCCCAGAGCAGAGGTGAACGGACGTCTGCACGGTGTGAGGTGAGGGCTCGGATCTGAACTCCTGCAAGTGGAGTGACTGGGAGAATCACGCGTCTCATCAATACGGAATGAGGATGGACAGAGTTTGTTTGTGTTTAAGTGAAGCAGGCACTAGGAGCAAACGTCACGGCACAGATCACAGGTGTTCCACATCACAGACAAAGATCAGAACAGCTTCCACGGCAGGGGAGACATCAGACACAAGTGGGGTTGTCTAAGCCTTAGACAGTAGCCGCTGTGTAAATGCCATCACGTCAGGCACACCTCCTCGGTGCCCTAAGAAACGCTGGGGCCGGGAGTCAGGTGGTAGCGCAGCGGGGTAAGCACAGGTGGCACAAAGCGCAAGGACCGGCAAAAGGATCCCGGTTCCAGCCCCCGGCTCCCCAGGCGGTGAAGCAGGTCTGCAGGTGTCTCTCTTTCTCTCTCTGTCTTCCCCTCCTCTCTCCATGTCTCTCTGTACTAACCAACATCGACGACACCAATCAAAACAATAAAAAATGGCAACAAAAAGGTAAAATAAATAAATATTTAAAAAAAGAGAAAGAACCACTGGGGCCCCCTCCATCACCGTGTGCTGGGCCTGCAGACTCTCAGAGAACACGCCAGCCCCAGAGTTCATGGATGGCCACAGGCCTGTGGGCTGGCCTAGGGCGAGCTCCTCTGCCCTGACTGGGAGCTGCCCCCGAGGGCCGCCTAAGACCCTTCTGGCTGGGCAGACCACCCACCGAGGTTTAGACAAAGGTCTGGCTTTGCACGCTTGGCAGTGTAGATACAAATCAGCAGGATTTCATTTTTAATTCTTATTTATTATTGGATAGAGACAGAGAAGTTGAGAGGGGGGAAGGTAGTGAGGGAAAGAGAGACATCTGCAGCCCTGCTTCACCACTCGTGAAGCATTCCCCCTACAGGTGGGGACCGAGGGCTTGAACCTGGGTCCTTGCGCACTGTAATGTGAGCACTTAACCAGGTGCGCCACCACCTGGCCCCACCAACAGGATTTCTAGCGACAAATGGCAGGAAGTCTGAGACCAGGAAACTCCTCTGCACACAGTGCTGACCGACCGTGTGTCCCGCGAATGAAGCCCTGGCAGCTCTGTGGTCTGGCTGATCGATGGGGTCCCAGCAGGGCCACTGGAGGGCCATGAACAGAGGTCAAGGACAAGGTTGATCCTCTGGAGGCTCCTGGAATATAGTCTCAGCCAGAGACCTGGACTTGGAGCAGCTAGTGGCCTGGGAGAAAAGGCAGGAAGGCATCTCTCAGAAGGTGACAGCAGACACTCACAGGGAGGTGAAGAACTGCCCCTGTGCCAGTAACTGAACTGCAAACTGTAACACCCCAATAAAATGATTAGGAAAAAATGCATTGAAAACATGAAAAAAAAAAAAAAAAAAAAACGGGCCAGGCGGTGGCTCACAAGTCACCACACACAAGGACCTGAGTCTGGGCTGCTACTCAAATGTCCTGGGTTCCGCTGTGAATCAGGGACTCTCTCACCCAGTCTGTCCCAGCCTCTTGACTTCTGCCTTTCCTGGACTGAAGCAAGACAAGGTCCTCAGGGATCCTGGGAAGCCCGCCTTTACACACGCACAGCCGGGCGCGAGGCGGGTGGGGGCCGCGGGGCTCTCTCCCTATGTCTCTGTGGTAGATCCGAAACTTAGTCAAGCTCGATGAATCCGGGGTTCCTTTTCTCCAGAGGCTCAAAATTGGGTGGTCTGAAGGTGAAGCCCTGCACGGGAATTTTTCCGTGTGATTCCTTACAAGCTGCTACTGGTCCACACGCCAGCATGTTCTCTCTCCTCTCTCTCTCTCCCTCTCTCTTGCCTTCTCTCTCTCTCTCTCTCCTCTCTCTCTCCCTCTCTCTTGCCCTCTCTCTCTCCTCTCACCCTCTCTCTCTCTCTCCTCTCCCTCTCTCTCTCTCTCTCTCTCTCTCTCTCTCTCTCCCCCAACTTCGTGAGTTTGTTTTCCTTGGAGTTGGATATTTGTTTCCAAATTACACGGCCTGCCTGGTACAGAAAAGTCATGACTTATAAAACCTTATGCTAACAGTGCAGGCATGGAGAATACAAGCATCATTATAAATGTAATTTGAATTCTGCTGTCTGTGCTGGGCCGCAGGATCTGCGAGTAATCTATTCCGCAATCAAAGATCAAGTCAAACCCTGCTACCAACTCAGAGCTACCTCCCACATATTTATTTAATGTCGTTGTCGGTGAGGGGCCCGGAGACCTTTCTCTGGAGGTGGAAGGGAGACTCAGACCCGCTCAATATTTGCCCAGGGTCCTCCAGACACGGAGAACACACTGACATTTGCAAGTGTGGATTTCTCAGCAGGTAGAAGGTCTCTGTCTTCCGGAGTGTCTGCTTCACTGAAGGAAGTCAGCACAGCCTGGAGAGGATTAGCGCCAACAATAACACAGAATTAACCCTCTGATGTTACTGCAGTTCATTTCCACGGTTATCCTCCCTCCCCCGGAGCTAGAAAGGGGGTTCGGTGGGGGTGCTGGGGATATCAGTGAGCCCTCAGCTCTGTGTCCTGACGTGACAGTAATGCACCCCTTCCCAGGCGCTGAGCCGGCCTCGGTGCCACACTGTGTGAGGCCGAGGAGAGGCGAGGAGGTGAGCCAAGACTTGCAGATAAAATAGAAATGGGAATAGATGGGAAATACCTCAAGACAGTGGAGTCCATACACAGCAGACCTACAGCCAACATCATACTCAACGGGCAGAAGCTGGAAGCATTCCCCCTCAGATCAGGGACTAGACAGGGCTGTCCACTGCCACCATTACTCTTCAACATAGTATTGGAAGTTCTCGCCATAGCAATCAGGCAGGAGAAAGAAATCAAAGCAATACAGACTGGAAGGGAAGAAGTCAAGCTCTCACTATTTGCAGATGATATGATAGTAGACATAGACAAACCTTTCCAGGGCAGGGGTAGACATCATAATGGTTATGCAAAGAGATTTTCATGCCTGAGCTTCCAAAGACCCAGGTTCAATCCCCCGCACCACCATAAGCCAGAGCTGAACAGTGCTCTGGTAAAAAAAAAAAAAAAAAAAAAAAAAGAAGAAGAAGAAGAAGAAAAGGAAAGAAAGAAAGAAAAAGAAGAGAAAGAATAATAAATAACCTTTCCAGCAGAAAGCTAATAAAAATCATTAGGTAAGATAGGAGGGCATCAAGCTACAAAATTAATGTACAAAAATCAGTGGCATTTCTTTACTAAGTCCAAAGAAGAGGATATCCAGACATCACTCCCACTCATATCACAGAAAAATACAAAATATCTAGGGATAAACCTGGCCAAAGAAGTGAAAGATTTGCATACTGAAAACTATGAGTCACTTGTCAAAGAAATAGAAACTGATACCAAGAAATGGAAAGACATCCCATGCTCATGGATTGGAAGAATTAATTTCATCAAAATGAATATTCTCCTCAGAGCCATATACAAATTTAATGTGATACCCATCAAAGTCCCACCAACCTCTTTAACAGAATAGAATAAAAATTACAATCATTTATCCGGAACCAGGAAATATCTAGAATCGCCAAAAGAAATAAAAATGGAGATATCACACTCCCAGATAGCAAATAGGCCATCGTCATCAAAACAGCCTGGTACTGGAACAGAAATAAGCACACAGACCAGTGGAACAGAACTGAAAGTCCAGAAATAAACCCTCCACACTTATGGGCATCTAATTTTTTATAAAGGGGCCCAAATTGTTAAATGAAGGAAGGATGTTCTATTCAATAAATGGTGCCGGGAAAACCGGGTTGAAACATGCAGAAGAAGGAAACTGAACCACTTTATCTTACTAGAACCAAAAGTCAACTCCAAATGGATCGACGACCTGGATGTTAGACCAGAAACTATCAAATAGTTAAAGGAAAACATTGGTGGAACATTTTCCCACCTAAACCTCAAGGACATCTTTGCAAGCAAGACTAAATCAAAAACAAGTCGGTGGACTTCATCAAATTGAAAAGCTTCTGCACAGCCAAAGAAACCATCACCTAAACAAAGAGACCCCTCACAGAACAGAAGATCTTCACATGTCACACATCAGACAAGAGGCTAATAGCCAAAATATATATAAAGAGCTCACCAAACTTAGCAACCAAAAAAGCAAATGACCCCAATCAAAAAGTTGGTAGAGGATATGAACAGAATATTCACCACAGAAGAGATCCAAAAGGCAAACAAGCATATGAAAAATAGCTCCAGGTCACTGATTGTCAGAGAAATGCAAATAAAGACAACACTGAGGTACCACCTTACTCCTGTGAGAATGGCATATATCAAAAAGGACAGCAGCAACAAATGCTGGAGAGGCTGTGGGAACAGAGAAACCCTTCTGCGCTGCTGGTAGGAATGTAAGTTGGTCCAACCCCTGTGCAGAACCCTCTAAGGCTTGAAATGGACCTTCCATATGACCCAGTATTCCTCTCTTGGGGATATACTCCAAGAACACCATAACACCTTACCAAAAAGATATGTGTATGTCTATGTTCATAACAGCACAGTTTGTAATAGCTAAAACCTGGAAGCAGCCCAGATGCCCAACAACAAATGAGTGGCTGAGAAAGCTGTGGTATATATACACAATGGAATACTACGCAGCTATGAAGAACAATGAACCCACCTTCTCTGACCCATCTTGGATGGAGCTAGAAGGAATTATGTTAAGCGAGTTAAGTCAGAAAGACAAATACGAGTATGGGATGATCCCACTCATCAACAGAAGTTGAGAAAGAAGAACAGAAAGGGAAACTCAAAGCAGAACCTGACTGAGTTTGGAATAGGGCACCAAAGTAAAAATCTCTGGGTTGAGGGTGAGGGCAGATGCTTGGCTTCATTGGGGGGGGGGGGGGGAGCAAGGGAGGATGGGATGGGACACAGTCTTTTGGTGGTGGGAACGGTGTTTATGTACACTCCTATTAACTTGTAGTCATATAAATCACTATTTAATTAATATGAGAGGGGAAAATTGATTGACTGTGTCAAACTTTTTAATGCATGGACCATAGGCTGAGTCACTGAAATGTTGACTCTCCTAAAAGCTTAGACCAGGATAGCAGAAGCAACCGGTGGAGTTACTCTATAAGATACAGCTATATAAAAATAATATCAAAGGACATAAATTATGGTGATGTTGTGTATGATACAGCAAATTCTAGCAATGAGATTTTCAAAGTCAACCCAACTGCCAAGTAATTTGGCTATAGCAGTATCTATTGCCTTCTTAAACCCTAAGACAACAAGAACCTCCCGTTTCCTCTATAAAACCCAAATTTCCCCCAGTCCTGGAACCTCTAGGGTGGGGCTCACTTTCCTGCATGCTTCTCTCAATTCATACCAAATGATATTGCATCTGCTGATCCCAACCTGTTCAATGCAGTGAGTACCACCTCGGCATGCTTCACTTCAGACTGTGTCCAGAGACATGGAATGTCCAGAGACATTCCAGAAGCGTGGAATGTCAACCCTTCAGCATCATTTCTCAGTTGAGACCTTTCCTTTCTCATAGGAATCCTTAATTCCATTTTGGATGATCCACTTCCTAACAAAGTCTTAAAACCTAGATATAGACCAGGTCCTGTGAGACAGAGCATATGTTCACATGTATCCATAAATTAGGGCAAAATATATACCTGAAAGCAAAAGTACACAATAGTCCGCAGTGAGTCAGTATATGCAGCAAGCAAGTAGAAAGACCTAAAAAGACACCTTAAAGTTCCTAATGAAATAGTTCTACTTAAACCTAGATACCCATCTCACCTACTTCCTATTACACTCCCCTCACTCACTCCAAAGCTAACCTTATCAAAGTAAGGACTGCAAAAGCTGAATAAGGGCAAGAGACTCGCAGACTTTAATGATGACTCTTTAGTCACTATCAGGCCACCCCATCAGCTGGGGCCCTAGTCGGAGAGTCCTGAGATTCCCAAACTGACATGATGGGCCTAGACCTCAAATAGATCTCTTTCTTCATTATCTCTCGTCATCTCCATCAGGAACAACACAATAGACGCCTCTGTGGGCCCCCATAGGATCTTGCCCTCAATGTGGATCAACAATGGTAGAGAATGTTCCATCCTCTGAATGGGGGGCTGGATAACAAACTCTATCTACCACCTGAAGAAGATGGGTCCTGAAATTGGTACAACTCAGAATGTGCTTACTGATGACCACAGAATGTGAGCTCAGACCTCCAGGGATGCAGAGGTCATTTAGGCTCCTAAGCTGAATATGGGCCCCAGATCAAATCGATGGGGTTTACAGTCAACAATATTTATACACCTTTCCCATATTTGGGAGCTACTCTCTTCTGTGATCCAACTTTCTAGCCCTTTTTCCAACCATGACATCATCTCCCCAGACAATAACTTGGGTCCACCTGCATATCAGATGTCAGGCTCAGGAAAAAACTAATAAAGTCATAGGCCCTTTGGAATATACCTAAAATAGACCTACTAGCTATTTGCAGAACAGAGACCCCAAATATTCATCTGCACTATTCCAGCCTTTAGGTTCATGATTAGTCAACAATTTGTTTGGCTTTACATATTAACTCTTTTTCAGCTGCCAGGTTCCAATACCATGATGCCAACCTGACTTCCCTGGGCAGAAGACCTCACCCATGTGTCCTAGAGCCCCACTTCCCCAGAGCCCTATAAAGATCCTGGGTCTATACTCCCAGAGGGATAAAGAATGGGGAAGCTTCCAGTGGAGGGGTTGGGACAGGGAACTCTAGTGGTGGGAATTGGGTGGAATTCTACCCCTCCTATCCTATGGTCTTGTCGATATTTTTTATTTTATAATCAAAAAGAATAAATATATATAAACAGCTCCCCACTGGGACCACGGGAAGACACGAGGCAGAAAGCCATCCCAGTGGGGGGGGGGGGGGCGCACATACTTTAGGGAGGGAGTGAATCTGAGCTAGTACAGCCTCAGCTCACGTGAGGTGACCCAGATGGAGAGAATGTCCTGCACGGGCGGACGGGCAGACAGGCGGGCAGCGTGGAGGATGGAGGTTTGGCGTGGAAGGATCCATGGTGGCCAGAACAAAGGAGCCTGCATGGGCTACAGTGGCTTCAGCACTCTTCCCTGCTCGGGCACTGAAGTCTGTCTCTCTTCCCCGGTGCCACCTGTCATGGACAGCAGGTTAAGCGCACGTGGCGCAAAGCGCAAGGGTCGGCGTAAGGATCCCGGTTCGAGCCCCTGGCACCTCACCTGCAGGGGAGTCGCTTCACCAGTGGCGAAGCAGGTCTGCAGGTGTCTGTCTTTCTCTCTCCCTCTCTGTCTTCCCCTCCTCTTTCCATTTCTCTCTGTCCTATCCAACAATAATGACAAAAATAATAGTAACAATACCAATAAACAACAAGGAAGGGCAACAAAAGGGAAAAAATGGCCTCCAGGAGCAGTGGATTCATAGTGCAGGCACCAAGCCCCAGCAATAACCCTGGAGGGAAAAAGAAAAAAAAGGAAAAAAAAATAAAAGACGTGCTGGGGAGGCCAAGTGGTAGCACAGCGGGTTAAGTGAGCATATGGCACAAAGCTCAGCACAAGGACCCCAGTTCGAGCCCCCGGCTCCCCACCTGCAGGGGAGTCGCTTCACAGGCGGTGAAGCAGGTCTGCAGGTGTCTGTCTTTCTCTCTCCCTCTGTCTTTCCCTCCTCTCTCCATTTCTCTCTGTCCTATCCAGCAATAAGAACAAGGGCAATGGGAGTCTGGTGGTAATGCAGTGAGTTAAGCGCACATGGCACAAAGCACAAGGACCGGCGTAAGGATCCCAGTTCGAGCCCCCGGCTCCCCACCTGCAGGGGCATCGCTTCACAGGCGGTGAAGCAGGTCTGCAGGTGTCTGTCTTTCTCTCCCCCTCTCTGTCTTCCCCTCCTCTCTCCATTTCTCTCTGTCCTATCCAACATCAATAATAACAACAATAAAACAACAAGGGCAACAAGAAGGGAATAAATAAATATTAAAAGGAGGGTAGATAGCATAATGGTTATGCAAACAGACTCTCACGCCTGAGGCTCCAAAGTCCCAGGTTCAATCCCCTGCACCACCATAAGCCAGAGCTGAGCAGTGCTCTGGTGAAAAAATAAAAAATAAAAATAAATTTAAAAGAAGAACAAGGGCAACAAACTGGGAAAAAATGGCCTCCAAGAGCAGTGGATTTGTAGAAAGAAGAAAGAGAGAGAGAAAGAGAAAGAAAGAAAGAAAGAAAGAAAGAAAGAAAGAAAGAAAGAAAGAAAGAAAGAGAAAGGAAAGGAAAGGAAAGGAAAGGAAAGGAAAGGAAAGGAAAGGAAAGGAAAGGAAAGGAAAGGAAAGGAAAGGAAAGGAAAGGAAAAGAGTGGAGTGCTGGGGCCAGGTGGTGGCACACCCAGTTATACACACATGGCACAAAGCACAAGGACCTGCACAAGGATCCCAGTTCAAGCCCCCAGCTCCCCACCTGCAGGGGGCATCACTTCACAGGCGGTGAAGCAGGTCTGCAGGTGTCTGTCTTTCTCTCCCCCTCTCAGTCTTCCCCTCCTCTCTCCATTTCTCTCTGTCCTGTCCAATAAAATGGAAAAAATGGCCACCAGGAGCAGTGGATTCTTAGTACTAATACCAAGCCCCAGAGATAACCCTGGAGGCAAAAAGAAAGAAAGGAGAGGGGAGGGGAGGATAAAAGGAATGAAAATAAGTCCTAGCATCAGAAATGGACCTGCCCTCTGACCCTGCAAGTCCTCTCCCGGGGGCAGATCCTAAGGAACCCAACACACACATCCAGAAAGATCTGTGTACACATATGTTCTTGGCAGCACAATTTGTAACAGCCAAAACCTGGAAGCAACCCAGGTGTCCAACAACAGACGAGTGGCTGAGCAAGTTGTGGTCTAGTTACACAATGGGATACTACTCAGCTGTAAAAAATGGTGACTTCACCGTTTTCAGCCGATCTTGGATGGACCTTGACAAATTCACGTTAAGTGAAATAAGTCAGAAACAGAAGGATGAATATGGGATGATCTCACTCTCAGGCAGAAGCTGAAAAACAAGATCAGAAAAGAAAACACAAGTAGAACCTGAACTGGAGTTGGCGTATTGCACCAAAATAAAAGACTCAGGGGTGGGTGGGGGGCAGGGGAAAATACAGATCCAAGGATGACAGAGGACCTAGTGGGGGTTGTATTGTTATATGGAGAACTAAGAAATGTTATGCATGTACAAACCATTGTATTTACTGTCAAATGTAAAACATTAATCCCCCAATAAAGAAATTTTTTTTAAATCCTGGCATCAAGGAAGAGGATCTGGTAGGAGTGGCCTTGTCACAGAAGCCATCGAATCTCAGGGCAGAGACGCCATTGTGACCGACTCTGAGACAGAAAGGCCCAGAGCTTTCCGCAGTGAGGAGACAGCCAGCAGCCTTGGGTCACCAATCTGCGCCTCAGAGGGACTGGTAAAACTCAAGAACGGTATTGTCACTTTGTGCCATTGTGTGGAATTTGAGGGACCACACACAGAGTCTTCAAAAGGTGGGCATTCGAGACAGGAAGAGGAGAAAAGAGAGACAGAGAGAGAGAAAGACCAAAAAAGCGACAAAACCAGAAAGGGTGAGTGTCAGAGGCTTGAGAGGGCGAGCACACTAGCAGCTACTGGCTGTCAGGAGTCGTGATGCACACGCTTCTGTTTTCTCTGCAAAAACGGGTCATGGCTTGCACAACAACCCAGCATGTCAGGATCTGGGTCAGTGGGCAGTAGAGGAGGCCAGCTGTGTCTACACTCTGCGGTGGAGAAAGAGAAGGGGCTCAGAGGCGGCCGGCTCTCCCCCACTCACGAAAGGAGACCCTTACCCATGCCACAAAGTGACACACAGATTTAGCCCAGCCAAGAACCTTGGCTTTCTGCTGTTCCTAGCTGTCCTGAGCTATATCAAAATGAGATAAGCTGTTGGAACTTCATCTACATATCAAACCCACAAATGCAAGTTCCTACTTCTCAACTGTCAGAAACTCCAGGGGCAAGAAAATTGTACTGAGCACCAAAAAGATGGAGCTGAACTCGGAACCCCACCCGGGACCCCACCTCCCCTGGAGGGCGCATCTCAGACACCCTGCCTTACTGTCACCATCATCACCAGATTGGGGCCATCACACAAACAAGAAAAAGGTTTAGGGGAGTCCGGCAGTAGCGCAGCAGGTTAAGCGCACGTTGCGTTAAGCACAAGGACCGGCGTAAGGATCCCGGTAGAGCCCCCGGCTCCCCACCTGCAGGGGAGTCGCTTTGCAGGCGGTAAAGCAGGTCTGCAGGTGTCTGTCTTTCTCTCCCCCTTTCAACAATAAAAAAAGGGCAACAAAAAGGGAATAAATATTTTAAAAATAATTAAAAGAAACATTTAAATAAGAACAGAGAAAGGGAGAGAGAAACCGGCAGCCCTGCTTTGCTGCTCAAGAACCTTCCACCCTGCAGGTGGGGACCAAGGGCTTGAACCCAGGTCCTCGAACAAGGTCATGTGTGTATCACTGCCCAGGCCCAGAGTGATTTTTTTTTTTTTTGCCTCCAGAGCTCAGTGCTTGTGTGGATCCAAGGGGGGGTAGGTCCCACGTTTGGGCGCCAGATGCCGGGCTAGCGTGGAGGTGCCTCTTCCTGGGCGCGTGCTCTCTGGGTTGGAGAGAACTCGACCGGAGCCAGCCTGGGCTGCTGCTCACTCAGCGACGCGGGAGAGATGACTCGAACTCATGGCAGAGTGGCAAAGCAATGTCTTTATTGATCAGAGAGCCCAGGCTTTTAAAGGCCAGACCCAGAAGTAACAAGTCGTCAACAGAAATGCCTAGGAAAGGGGCGGAGAAAGGCAAAAGGGGCTGGGAAGGTAGGAACTTCTTTAGCAACTGTTGCGAGGGTTTTAACTGGTGGGATGAATATTAATGTCTCTAGGTAGAAAGAAGATAGATCAAAAGAATGGAATGGGTGGAGATCTTTCAGGCAAAACAATGATTATGTAGACAGGCCATAGTATCAGCAATGCAGGATGGAGCACGGGGAGCTGGCTTAACAATTTCCTGACACCTGCACCATGAATCCACTGCTCCTGGAGGCTATTTATTCCCTTTTGTTGCCCTTGTTGTTTTATTGTTATAGTTATTGTTGCCTTTGATGTCATCGTTGTTGGATAGGACAGAGAGAAATGGAGAGAGGAGGGGAAGACAGAGAGGGGGAGAGAAAGACAGACACCTGAAGACCTGCTTCACTGCCTCTGAATCGACTCCCCTGCAGGTGGGGAGCCGGGGCCTCGAACCAGGATCCTTATGCAGGTCCTTGTGCTTTGTGCCACGTGCGCTTAACCCGCTGCACTACCGCCCATCTCCCAGAGTGATTCTTTTAACCTCAGGGGGAGATTCCACCCGAGGCCAAGGCAGAATTCGGGCAGGCATGTGGGTCCAGTCCGAGCTGGAGGACATGCCGGGCCCAGTCCACGAGGGCGTCCTGCTTCCTGACTGACCAGGAGCTTCTCCCCAGTGGCTCTCCCCGTCCCCCTCCCGCAGCACCAGGGCCTCCACGCCACCCAGACTCCGGTCTAACAGATGGCTCCCGCACACTCTCGGGAAATACGTCTGTGCACCAGAACTAGCAGGAGCCTGGGAGGGAGGTTCCATCACCAAGGGCACGGCAGGGCCCGTAAGAGCTAGTTCTCCAGAGCAAAGGCTGCTAGGAAGCGATGGTTAAGGACCAGTGGTCAGGAAAGAGGCCTGTGTGTGTCCGTGTGTGTGTGTGTGTGTGTGTCCATGTGTGTGTCTGTGTGTATGTGTGTCTGTGTGTCCATGTGTGTGTCCGTGTGTGTTTGTATGTGTGTCCGTGTGTGTGTGTGTGTCCATGTGTGTGTGTGTGTGTGTGTGTGTGTGTGTGTGTGTGTGTGTGTGTGCATGGACCAGTCTGTGTGTGCAATGAGCACATTCAATGCTGGTCTGGAAGCCACAGGTCACCAGATGCTCAGGCACCTCTCCGATGTGAAGCCACCTACTAGGTGCTCCGCTCCCTGCTCGCAGGCTGCCATCTCCCAAGACTGGGTTTTTGGCAGGTGCCTGCCAGCCCTGATTAACAAGCCGTCTATTCGCCCACTCTGAGCACACTCTCCAGCATCTCAAAGTGGTGATACGGCAGAGAGGAGACATTCAGCCTGAGGGGCAGGGCCGGCACCCCTGCGCTGGCTGGAGCCAGGCCATCCGTCTCTGCAAATAACGTGTGAACGGGCCGGTCGCAACCCTCAGCCACGCAGGAAATGATGATTTTGAGCGACAATGACAGATCGGAGAGCTTGTGACCCAGGCCATCTGGCTGCAAAGTCTAAAATACTTACTCTGCGGCCCTTTACACAAACACCACGGAAGCTAGCCAAACTCAGATCCAGGTTCAAGAGTCAAGAAAGAGCCTGCCAGAGACCTATTTGGGTACAAGGTGATCCCACTCACGGACACAAGTTGATAATAAGAACAGAGTGGAGCACACAAAGCTCACACTGGGGAGGAAGGGGCAGGGGCCGGGGATTCAGGCCCTAGAACATGATGGTGGAGGAGGACTTGGCCAGAGTTCAGAGAGCTGTGCAGAAAACAGAATGTGACACATGTACCGAGAGCTGTATTTACTGTCGACTCTAAACCATTAATACCTCCCACTAAAGACGAAGAATTCCTGTTGTGTATACAGACCACGACTTGCTCAGCCACTCATGTTGCTGGACACCTGGGCTGCTTCCAGGTTTTGGCTATTACAAACTGTGCTGCTACGAGCACAGGTGCGCACAGATATTTTGGGATGGGTGCGTTTGGTTCCTTAGGATCTATCCCCAGGAGAGGAAATACTACTCAGCTATGAAGAATGATGAAGTCACCTTCTTCACCTCCTCTTGGATGGAGCTTGAAGGACTCATGTGAAGTGAGATCAGTCAGAAAAAGAGATGAACTTGGGATGAGCTCACTCAGACAGAAATTGAGAAGAAAGAACAGAAATACGAAACAGAACTTGGACTGGAGTTGGTGTCTTGCACCAAAGTAAAGGTGCCTGGGGTGGACAGGGGCCGTGTTCAGGTCCTGGTGTCTGATGGAGGAGGAGGAGCGAGGCTGAGGGAGAGTGCTTTGCAGAAAACTGAGACACTGTGCACATGTATTTACATGCGTGCTTACTCTTCACTGGAAACCATTAAGCCCCCCAAGACAAAACGTTGGATCTTCTTAGCAGCGCCGAGCCCTGCAGCACGACTGCATCACGTGGTGGGGCCACAGCTCTGCCTCCATATTACTCAGCCCCTCCTGAATTCTCCCAGCTCGAGGGGGCCGTCTTGCCGCCAGGTCGCTACTGGGGCTGGAGGTGCCGTCCCGCTGACAGGACTGTGCTTGTGCGCACGGGTCCTCGAGACACGCGCAGTGTGTGGCCTGCTGACACGAGCAGGAGACATGACTCCACTCTCTCTGAGCACGGGAGCCATAGTGACACTGAGAATGCATTAGCACACACACTCTCTCTCTCTCCCCCTCGCTCTCTCTCGGCAGTGACTTTGGTACCCTGGTGATCCATGGTATCCTCTCTTAAACATTCTATGTTTTAGCTATTTATTATTGAATAGAGATGGAGAGAAATTGAGAGGGGAGGGAAAGAGAGAGAGAGAGGGAGGCAGAGAGACACCTGCAGCCCTGCTTCACCACTTGTGAAGTTTCCCCCCTGCAGGTGGAGACCAGAGGCTTGAACCCGGGTCCTTGCGCATCATAATGTGTGATCAGCCAGGTGCGCCACTGCCCAGCCCCCCCTCCCGTGCTATCACTTGACCTTCTACGGAACCAAGGAAGCTCCAGGGAAGCCCATGATGAGAGGATGTTGACTAGGAAGAGGATGAGGCTTGGTGCCAGAACAGCTGTGCCTGGGAGGACGTCTGCTCAGCTCTCTTCTGCTGGAAGCAGCGGCCGCCGTCTAGACGCCCTCTGACCACCCAGTGAAGACGGCTGGATCTGACAGCTGGAGGGAGTTGCAATTCAGCGCAGCACCAGCCAGATGAGCCAGAAGCAGAAGGAGCAGGCCTGAACCACAGCCAGAGGACACTGGGAGCTGGAGGGGCTGCTCGGCTGAGCTGTCTGTCTGTGCAGCTTAGCAGGACGTGTGCACAGGTCCTCGGGGAAGCCGCCCTCCACTGCAGGTTCTGGGAGAAAGCCACACCTCTCTGCGCGGGAACAGTCAGCTCACTGTGACCAGAAAAATACCACGAACTACGGCTTTCTGGAGCACCAGAAAAAGCTGACAGTTCCTACCATCCTTTCCACTCCTCTTAGAGGACCACCTCAAAATTCTCCCTCTGCCATCCCCATATGTTCAGACCCACCACACACACACACACACACACGCACACACGCACACACACGCACACACACGTAGCCACGCACATTCACGCACACATGCATTACACACATGCATGCAGCAGCCAGCTCACACACTCAGCACTCAGGCACAGCAAAGATGCTGAGCCCTGCCCCACTCTCTCACATGGCAATTTCCTCTAGCGCGTCCCTGTTCTGAATGAGTGTCCTGAGCTCCGTCCTGAGACAGCTCTGGTTGACCGCTGGCCCCATGAAGGCAGCTGATCCCATCACCATTTTTTATTCAGATAGGGCAACTATTCTGGGAGAGTGTTGGAATGAAAGTGATCTGGATTCTATTATCTTCCGTATTATCAGTCTGCCCAGGTCCAATCTATAAGCTGTCACTCCTTGGTACAGTCATTCAATTAGAGAGAAAATCAACTCTGAGAGTGAAAAGCTACCTTCACTCGTTCCTGGACAACCTGAAACTGTGGGGGCTCCCTGCAGCCCCCAGGAACACTGGCTGCAAAGGCAGAGGAGGTGAGGGGCTATGTCCCCACACCGGCCCCTCCCACCCGCACCACCACTAGGCCTTCTGCTGAGCCCCCGCCACCGCCCCGACCTAGACAACCAGACGGGCCGAGATGCTGTGTGCGCAGCAGTATCTGAAACATGGCGTCTGCTCAGAATATTGCGGCGGGTCCCAGAGAGAGCTGGGGTTCTGCAGGTGTACATGCTACAGAAATGCCACACCAGAAGCGTCAAGGTCTGTGTGTCCGGGGAGTTGACTGATGCCGAGTCCAAGTGCTTTTTCACACGTCAAGAGTCCGTCTAAGAACAGGAGTGAAGTCCCAAGGCAGCGGCAGAAAACATCTGTGACCTTGTGCTCAGCATTGGTGAACAGCAAAGCTGCGCAGGACTCGCAGGACTCAGGCCACTTGACGAGAGCACAGGCAGTGGGGGTGCCGATGGCTTCTGCAGCTTGAGGTCGAGAAGGGGGGAATGCACGCAGGAAGCAGGAACGGCTTTCGCCAGGCAAAGCCCCCACCTGCAGTTCTCACCTTCTGTCGGCCGAGCCTCTGGGCCGCTGTCCCCTCTAAGCACTGACCCGCATGCTTCCCTGACTGACCGTTAGGGTGTTCCAGCAAGAAGCTGGCGAGGCCACGAGCGCTGCCCAGAATGATGAGCAGCTTGTAGCTCCTTGTGAGACTCTTGGTCACAAACCTAGAAATATTTAGAATTGCCAGGTCACACCTTTTCCCTTCTAAAAAAAAACAACTTTGAAATACTTTCTAGTGATGACTTTTTTTCTCATACAAGATCCTGTTGCCGCTCTTACAGAGACAGACTTCAGAGGGAGGGTCCAGTTGGGTCAAGCAATGTATATTTATAATTATCAGATTACAACAATCAAACGTGTTTCCTTCAGAGCTATCGATGGCATCTGCCGTTTGAATGGCGAGAAAACAATAAACAAGAATTCACTGAAAGCGGGCCCCAAGCCTAGAGAGAGAGCACCACGTGTTGGGACACAAGTCCTGTGGACACCTGACATCCCAGAGTCACAGAGAATCTCCGGCATGACCTGTGTCAGAGCTGGGCAGAGCTCTGGTGGAGTGTGTGTGTGTGTGTGTGTGTGTGTGTGTATACATGTGAGTGTGTGAGTGTGTGTGACTGTGTGTGACTGTGTGTGTGAGTGTGCGTGTGAGTGTGAGTGTGTGTGAGTGTGTGTGTGTGAGTATGTGAGTGTGTGTGTGAGTGTGTGAGTGTGTGTGTGCGTGTGAGTGTGTGTGTGTGAGTGTGTGAGTGCGTGTGAGTGTGTGTGTGCGTGTGAGTGTGTGTGCGTGTGAGTGCGTGTGTGCGTGTGAGTGTGTGTGCGAGTGTGTGTGAGTGTATGTGAGTGTGTGTGTGTGTGTGAGTGTGTGTGTGAGTGTGTGCGAGTGTGTGTGTGTGTGCGAGTGTGTGTGTGCATGCGTGTGTGAGTGTCTGTGAGTGTGTGAGTGTGTGTGAGAGTGTGTGTGTGTGTGTGTGAGTGTGTGTGAATGTGTGTGAGTGAGTGTGTATGTGTGTGTGAGTGTGTGTGTGTGAGTGTGTGTGTGTGAGTGTGTGTGTGAGTATGTGAGTGAGTGTGTGAGTGTGTGTGAGTGTGTGCGTGCGTGTGAGTGTGTGTGTGAGTGTGTGTGTGAGTGTGTGTGAGAGTGTGTACGTGTGAGTGTGTGTATGAGTGTGTGTGCGTGTGTGAGTGTGCGTGAGTGTGAGTGCGTGTGTGAGTGTGTGTGTGAGTGTGTTTGTGTGTGAGTATGTGTGAGTGTGTGTGAGTCTGTGTGTGTCTCTGTGTGTGTGAGTGCGTGTGTGTGCGTGTGTGAGTGTGCATGAGTGTGAGTGCGTGTGTGAGTGTGTGTGTGTGTGAGTGTGTGTGAGTGTGTGTGTGAGTCTGTGAGTGTGTGTGTGCATGTGTGAGTGTGTGTGTGAGTTAGTGTGTGTGTGAGTGTGTGAGTGAGTGTGTGTGTGTGTGCGTGAATGTGTGTGTGAGTGTGTGTGTGTGAGTGTGAGTGCGTGAGTGTGTGTGAGTGTGACTGTGTGTGTGTGACTGTGTGTGTCTGTGTGTGTGTCTGTGTGTGTGAGTGTGTGTGTGAGTGTGTGTGAGTGTGTGTGTGTGTGAGTGTGTGTGAGTGTGAGTGTGTGTGTGAGTTTGTGTGTGTGTGAGTGTGAGAGTGTGTGTGAGTGTCTGTGAGTGTGTGTGAGTGTGAGTGTGTGTGTATGAGTGTGTGTGTGAGTCTGTGTGTGTCTGTGTGTGTGTGAGTGTGTGTGTGAGTGTGTGTGAGAGTGTGTGTGTGAGTGTGAGTGTGTGTGAGTGAGTGTGTGTGAGTGATTGTGAGTGTGTATGTGTGTGTGAGTGTGTGTCTTAGTGTGTGTGTGTGTGTGAGTGTGTGTGTGTGTAAGTGTGTGAGTGTGTGTGTGAGTGTATGTGTGACAGTGTGTGTGTGCGTGTGTGAGTATGCGTGTGTGTGAGTGTGTGTGCCTGTGTGGGTGTGCGTCCGTGTGTGTGTGTGTGTGAATGTATGAGTGTGTGTGTGTGTGAGTGTGTCTGTGAGTGTGTCTGTGTGTGGATGAGTGTGACTGTGTGTGTGAGTGTGTGAGTGTGTGAGTGTGTGTGTGAATGTGTGTGTGCGTGTGTCTGTGTGTGGGTGAGTGTGACTGTGTTTGTGAGTGTGAGTGTGCGTGTGTGTATGAGTGTGTGAGTGTGAGTGTGTGAGTGTGTGTGCGTGTGTGTGTGAGTGTGTGTGTGAGTTTATGAGTATGAGTGTGTGTGTGTCTGTGTGTGTGTGTCTGTGTGTGTGAGTGTGTGTGTGTGAGTGTGTGTGTGTGTGGTTGTGTGTGTGTCTGTGTGTGTGTCAGTGTGTGTGTCTCTGTGTGTGAGTGTGTGTTTGTGAGTGCGTGTGTGTGACTGTGAGTGTGTGAGTGTGAGTGTGTGTGTGTGTGTGTGAGTGTGTGAGTGTGAGTGTGAGTGTGTGTGTGTGTGTGTGTGAGTGTGAGTGTGTGTGTGAATGTATGTGAGTGTGTGTGTGTGTGAGTGTGTGAGTGTGTGTGTATGTGTGAGTCTGTGAGTGTGTGTGTGTGTGTGAGTGTGTGTGACTGTGAGTGTGTGAGTGTGAGTGTGTGTGTGAGTGTATGTATGTGAGTGTGTGTGTGTGTGTGTGTGAGTGTGTGAGTGTGTGTGAGTCTGTGAGTGTGAGTGTGTGTGTGTGCGCGTGTGCGTGCGCTATTCTCTGAATACATAAAAATGTGGTGGCCTGGGGTGCACCCAGTTAAGTGCACACAATACCAAGCACAAGGACCCTGATTCAAGCCCCTGGTGGTTCGGGGAGAAGCTTCACAAACAGTGAAGCGGGTCTGCAGGTGTCTCTCTCTGTGTCTCTCTCTATCTCTTCTCTCCTGTAAACTTCTCTCTGACCTATCAAATAAAAAGAAAGAAGCTTTTAAGTATAAGTAGATTTGACAATTGTTAAAACTGATAGAGTTTGAAGGTATCACGTGAAATGAGATCAGTCAGAAAGAGAAGGATGAATGTGGAATGATCTCAGTCATAGACAAGTTGACAAACAGGATCAGAGGAGCAAACACAAGTAGAACTTGAGCTGGAATTGGCATATTGCACCAAAGTAAAAGACGCTGGGGTGTTTGGCGGGGAGAGTACAGGTCCAAGAAGGGTGACAGAGGACCTAGTGGGGGTTGTATTGTTTTGTGGAAAACTAAGAAATGTTATGCATGTACAAACTATTGTATTGACTGTTAATTATAAAACATTAATCCCCCAATAAAGAAATTTTTAATAAATGAAAAAAAAGAGAAAAAAAGACTCTGTGGTGAGGAGGAGGGCTCCGCTCTTGGAACAGGATGGCAGAGGAGGACCTAGTGGGGGGTGTACTGTTATGTGGAAAACTGGGAAATGTTACGCATGTACAAACTATTGTATCTCACTGTCGACTGTAAACCATTAATTCCCCAGTAAAGAGATTTTTTTTAAAAAAATAGAATTCTTAAAACAAAAGCAAAGTGTGTTCATCCCCTAGATATAGCCAAACGTAAAGCAAAGGTGCCCCAGACTTGGTTGCATGGAGCGCACAGGGAAGCTTGGTGGATTGCGCTGGTGGGCCCAGGAGTCCACAGCCTATGTGCCCCGAGCACTTGCAGGCCCGAGCCCCGTGCTCCTCCTCCCCAGGTCTGCACCCCCAGAACTCTGGAGAAGCCTTCAGAAGCAGCAAATTCCATGGGGAGAAGTCACTATGGAGCGGCTGCGAGGGAGACAGCCTGAGTCTCCAGGGTTCCCCGGAGCCAGCAAAGCCGGGTCTGGGGTCTTCTCACTCCAGGACATCAGACTAGTGTTGGGGTGTGCCGGGCGCAAGAGAAGTCCTTCTGCCCCCCGGGAGTTCTCCAGAGACTGAAAAAAATGACCCAGTGAGCACGAGGCAGATGGAGGAAAGACTGAGGGTGGGGACTGGGCGGTGATGCGCCTCGTTAAACACACATACACTACAGTGCACAAGGACCCGGGTTCAAGCCCTGGGTCCCCACCTGCAGGGGGAAAGTTTCCTGAGTGGGGAAGCAGGGCTGCAGGTGTCTCTCTCTCTCCCTCTCTGTCTCCCTCTCAATTTCTCTCTGTCTCTATCCAATAATAAATAAATAAATAAATACTTTTTCAAAAGAAGAGGGGCCTGGTGGTGGCGCATCTGGTTGAGCGCACATGTTGCAGTGCACAAGGACGTGGGTTCGAGCCCCCAGGCCCCACCTGCAGGGGGAGAGCTTCACAAGGGGTGGAGCTGGGCTGCGGGTGTCTCTCTGTCTCTCTTCCTTTCTATCATCTCCTTTCCCTCTCGATTTCTGGCTGTCTCTATCCAATAAATAAAGACAATAAAAGAATGATTTAACAAGAGAGAAGAAGCAAGCCTGAGGGTACAGGAGTGAGCAGCAGGGACCTGCCTGGCCCACCCTGTCTGCCGCCCCGGGTGCGGGAGTTCTGGCCGGCACTGCTGAGCTGGGAGCCAGTCCTGGGCAGCGGGGACACCCGTGAGGGCCAACTGTCAGCGCCTGGCTCGGGCCCTGAGGGGAGCTGCCCACCAAGCCGGGACTGTGCCCTGGGGTTCCTCACACCACCCCACACACTGGGCGACCGCTCTCCCTCTCCCTCTCCCTCTCCCTCTCCCTCTTTCTCCTTCCATCACTGAGGCTCCAGGGCAGTGATGGGCTAGACCACCCCTCTTACAGTTCTCTCTCTCTCTCTCTCTCTCTCTCCCTCTTTCCTTTACATCACTGAGGTCCCCAGGGCAGCATGGGGCTGGACTACCCCTCTCTCACTAGCCTCTCTCTCTCTCTCTCTCCCCCTCTCTCCCTCTCTTCCCCCTCCCTCTCCCTCTCTCTCTTTCCCCCTCCTTCCCAGAAGCCCAGGCCTGGGGCAGGCTGAGCTGACCTCCACAGACCGCTGGCACCTGGCAGTGAACTCGTCCTCCCTGCCGACCCTTGTCTCTCCCATGCTGGCTCTCGGCATGGGGGGCGATGGCCGCGTCACAGGAACACAGGAGAAGAAGAGAAAGAAGCAGGTGACCGGCAGCCACATGGCGCCCACGGCGGAGGCTCCAGACTGTTCCGTGTCAGCCCTTCGCGCTCCCTGCGGCTGCCTCAGGTCGGCCCGTCAGCCCGGTGGCGGGGGCTCATCTCCTAACCGGAGACCACCGTGAATTTGCTTGTCTCTCAGAAGCCTGAGCACTCGGACACGGAAGGAGAAAGAGGAAGCGGCCCAGCCCTGGCTGTCAGCAGCCGCGACCAGCCCGGCCCAGATGGCTCGGGGAGCAGCCCGCCAACAGTCGGACTCTTCATTTCAGGCCCTGTGGCTCCAACGACCTCTGCGCTGCTCATCTTGTATCTATGAAACGGCTTCATTTAAAAGCAGGGAAACCACATCTCGTGCTCTTCAGATTTGTTAGAGCCACACAAAGGAGCTCTCCTGATTCAGCCACGCGGCCCACGATCCCAAACAGCCAGGCTCTTTTCACAGTGCTAGATGGAATAAAGACTCGTCACCCGACCTGTGCTGGATTAGCACAGTCAAAGGCCAAGCCTTTCCCGCTACAAGACACGTTCTCAAGATCTGCCCGCACAGTCATCACCGCCCAGCTATCATCCACATTGGTCTCCAGCTCCCACTGATTCTGTGCTCGGAGAAACTAAGATGGAACTTTCAGAAAGCAAACTGGCGTCTGTTCAGTGATCTTACCAACAAATCTATTCCTGCAATTCCAATTACTCTATCCCCTCTGAAGATTCCTACAGGCGCTTCCACCAAGCCATCTTCAAAGCAGCTTCCCAAGCCATTCCTCGTGGGAGACGTGCTAACTATACGCCTTGTCTTGATGCTGAATGTGAGCAACTACTAAAGCAGTATGACGAGTCGGGCGACCCAGATGTGGCTGACCATTTCATTGCCTCCCTGGATGCAGCACGCCAAGCCCGCTGGCAACAACTCACGGAAAGTCTGAACTTCACCCACTCAAGTAGGAAGGCCTGGAAGCTTCTTCACAGACTGGGTGCCGATAGCCAACCCCCTCCCGTCTCCCATCCTCCCGTATCTCCAAACTCAGTGGCCAGTCACCTAACTCAAGTTGGACGTGCTAAGATCGACCCAGTCTGGAAAAGAGAAATTTCCCATGAGTGGTCATCCCACTTCCGGTTATCTTGTCCATCTACCAAACTCTCTCCCTTTACACTGTCTGAACTGGAAGACGCTTTGAAGAGGGTTAAACCAGGAACAGCTGCTGGCTATGATAACATCACCCCAGAACTCATTCTTAACCTGGGTCCCGCGGCAAAGAAGTGGCTCGCTTCATTCCTGTCCCACATCTTGGAATCTGAGTCTATGCCCAAAGTTTGGTGTCGTGCGAAGATTATAGCGGTTTTGAAACCAAAGAAAGACCCAACACTGGCCGCCAGCTATAGACCAATTTCTCTCCTCTCCGTGTGTTACAAACTCCTTAAGAGGCTGCTTCTGTCACGTATTTCTCATTTTACAGAGAAATTCCTATCACCCGCCCAAGCTGGTTTCTGCCCAGGAAGATCTACCTGCGAATAAGCCCTGGCCCTCTCAACTTACATTGAAAATGGATTCCAGAAGAATTTAAAGACGGGTGCTGTCTTTGTTGATCTCACAGCAGCCTATGACACGGTCTGGCACCGTGGTCTCCTAGTCAAGATCTCAAGATGCCTGCCTCCATGGGTGGTCAACACTATATCGTTTCTTCTCCAAAACAGAAGTTTCCAGGTACATCTGGGTGACAAATCTAGCAGATGGAGACTTGTCTCAAGTGGCCTCCCCCAGGGCTCTGTTCTGGCTCCTACGCTATTTAATATTTACATCAATGACCTTCCAGAAACTTCTTCAAGGAAGTTCATCTACGCCGATGACATCAGCTGTGCAACTCAGGCATCCAAGTTCGACATCCTCGAGGAAACACTCACGAAAGACATGTCTCTGATATCTGATTACTATAAAAAATGGCGACTAATCCCTAGCACTGCAAAAACGGTATCATCTGTTTTCCATCTACACCATGCCTCGGCCTTGCATGAGCTTAATGTGCAGCTTGACGATACGAGAATCCGGCATGAAGCCCAGTCAGTCTATCTTGGCGTTACTCTCGATCGCACCCTGTCATTTCATGAACATCTCATAAAAACTGCAGCAAAGGTGGGCGCGAGGAATCACATCATTGCAAGACTGGCCAGCTGCTCATGGGGCGCGAGCGCTTCCACACTACAATCATCCTCTCTGGCATTATGCTATTCCACTGCAGAATACTGTGCCCCAGGATGGTTCCGTAGCCCCCATGTCCACTTGGTCGATTCCAAATTATATTCCTCCATGAGGATCGTTTCTGGAACCATCCGTTCCACCCCGGTCCCATGGCTGCCAGTTCTTAGCAACATCGCCCCGCCAGATATTCGTTAGGATGCAGCATCATCTAAGTTCATTTCTCACGTCCATGCTCGACCGGACCTGCCAATATACGCGGAGATCTTCGCCCACCCTGTCCAACGCTTGATGTCTCGTCACCCAATCTGGTCCCCTACGCCTACACTGAACTTCTCTGTTCCAGACTCTTGGAAACAGAGTTGGCAGTCAGCTGAGGTCAAGAACAAACACCTCATCACAGACCCCTGCAAGCGTCAACCCGGCTTTGACCTAGCACGTTATGATCGGGCCCTCCTCCATCGCTATCGAACAGGCCATGGCCGGTGCGCCGCTATGTTCCATCGCTGGGGAGCCAGAGACGACCCGAACTGCCCCTGCGGCTCCAGACAGACTATGACCCACATAGTCAACGACTGCCACCTCTCCAGATTCAAAGGAAGTCTCAAAACTTTACATCAGGCTCAACCTGACGCTGTTGACTGGCTACGGAAGAAGGGCAAACGCTAGAAGAAGAAGCCACTCGGCCCATGGAAACGTCGAAGTGGAGTCTGGAGGGAGCTGACACTCCATCTCCCCAGGAACTTTCTCTCATAACTCAAGAGAATCAGCTGAGGGTGATTCTAGGCTGGGGGTGGCGTCAGCTGAGGGGCTCTGGGTCTGTGTGTGCATGTATGAGTGTGTATGTGTGTGTGCTTGTATGTGCATGCATGAGCATGTGTGTGGGTGTGCATGTATGAGCATGTGTGTTGGAGTGTGTGCATGAATGTGTGTGCATGTGTGCATGTATAAGTGTGTGTTGGTGTGTGTGCATGAATGAGTGTGTGTGTGTGTATGTGCATGTGTGTGAGCATCTGTGTGTATGAGTGTGTATGAGATCTGTGTGTGCATGTGTGAGCCTCCATATTGGCATGTATGACTTCCATGTGTGCATATGTGGGCATATATGAGTGTGCACATGTGTATGAGTGTACAGACATCTGTGTCAGTCTCCATGTGTGCATGTATGAGCTTCTGTATGTGTGTATGAGTGTGAGCCTCTGTGTGTACATGTATGTGTGCATGTGAGCATGTGTGTGCATGTGTAAGTGTGTGTATGTGTGTGAATGTGGTGGGTGTGTGTGTGTGCATGTGTGTGTGTCTGAATGTGTGTGAGTGTGTGTGCATGTCTGTGTGTGTGCATGTGTGTGCGTGTCTGTGCTTGTGTGTGTGCATGTCTGTGCTTGTGTGTGTTGTGTGTGCGTGTGTGTGTTGTGTATGCGTGTGCATGTGTGTGCTGTGTGTATTGCGTGTGTGTGTGCATGTGTGTGTGCATGTGCGTGTGCATCTGCCTCCAGAGTGCGGCTGTGCCCGCCCAGCTCAGCTGCTCATGTGCTGGCTCCTGTGCGAGGCGCCAGCTCGTGGTCTCCAGGTGGCTGCACACAGAGGATGAACACCTGCTCCTCTTGCGGGAAGACGACTTGTCAGGCTCAGGGGAACAACCCTGATGTTCTCACACACCACGTGTCACGGGACACACACACACGGACATCGCGGTTCCAGCAGCCAAGAGGAGGAGGAAAGGCCTTTGCAGATCTCCCAGAGTTGTTTGTGCATTTATTTTTTAGGCTTCTTTTATTTTTCTACTTAGTATTTATTACTTGAGAGAGGAGGGGAGACAGAGAGGGAGAGAGACAGAGAGACACCGGCAGCCTTGCATCACCACTCGCACAGCTTCCCCTACAGGTGGGGACGGGGGCTCAATCCTGGGTCCTTGTGCCCTGTGACCTGTGCGCTCAACCAGGCGCACCACTGCCTGGCCCATCTAAGTATTTACATTTGACAGAGACAGAGAGGTAGAGAGAGAGAAGCAGAAAGACGGGGAGAGGCCTGCAGTGCAGCTGCCCCGGTCCTGTGTGTGGCTGTCGTCCGTCCGCAGGAGGGAAGGAGCGAGAGAGACCACACGCCCCACGCCCGGCCTTCTTCTCAAGCTGCGTCAGCACCGCCAGCCAGAGGGCTGCTCGCGGGTCTAGGAGTCTGGGCACCACCGTGCCCACCGTGAGCCGGGCCATCTGTCTGCCCCAAGACGCCGCCCTGTGGACCTGTCCCCGCCGGGCCTCCCTCTCCTCTGAGCCTGTTCCAGAACCCGTCTCCCACCTGCGTCCTAACCGCTGGAGCCTAAAGTTGTTGACCTGAGTTCCTCCCTTTCTTGTTGTTTCTCTCAAGCCGTGGCAGAGGAGCAGCTGTGGAGCTTCTGATAAGCAGCATCCGGGATCTCAGAGGGAAACAGTGCCTGGTTCTGAAGCAATAGCAGACCCGAGGTTCTGATATTTGACTAACTGTTGCTGAGGAGAGGAAAATACAGCTGCCTCTCCTGTGCACACTTGCTGGCGCTTCCTTCCGTCTAGAGCAGACCGGGAGACCTTGGTGGCCTGCAGCCACGGCCCCAGGAGGGGAGCTGCGCTGCTGCCGAAGCCGGGATTTCTCTCTGCGGCCAGAGAGCAGGCGGGAGGCAAACAGGAATGCTCTCTGTTCAAACCTAGCGGCGGACAGCCAGCCACACTGCAGCCGGAGCCCGGGCAGGAAAACCTGGGGCCTTTGCTTTCCAACAGGAGGCTGCATTGGTGTCGGTCTTCACTTGGTGTGAAAGCCCAGGGATGTTTATAAAAAGTGGCTTTCAGGGGGTCGGGCGGTAGCACAGCAGGTTAAGCGCATGTGGTGCAAACCGCAGAGACCGGCATAAGGATCCCGGTTCGAGCCACCGGCTCCCCACCTGCAGGAGAGTCGCTTCACAGGTGGTGAAGCAGGTCTGCAGGTGTCTGTCTTTCTCTCCCCGTCTCTGTCTTCCCCTCCTCTCTCCATTTCTGTCTGTCCTATCCAACAATGAACAACATCAACAATGGCAATAATAATAACCACAACGAGGCTACAACAACAAGGGCAACAAAAAAAGGGGGGAAAGTGGCTTTCAGCATAAGTGCACAATAGTCTGCAGTGAGGACCCCCCAACTCTTCATCTGCACTACTCCAGTCTTTAGGTCCATGGTTGTTCAACAGTTTGTTTGGCTTTGTATGTTAACTCTCTCTTCAGCCACCAGGTTCCAGGTGCTCCCATGATGCCGACCAGACTTCCCTGGACAGACAACCCCACCAATGTGTCCTGGAGCTCTGCTTCCCCAGAGCCCTGCCCCACTAGGGAAAGAGAGAGGCAGGCTGGGAGTGTGGATCCACCTGTCAACACCCATGTTCAGCGGGGAAGCAATGACAGAAGCCAGACCTCCCACCTTCTGCATCCCACAATGACCCTGGGTCCATACTCCCAGAGAGATAGAGAATGGGAAAGCTGTCAGGGGAGGGGATGGGATATGGAGATTGGGTGGTGGGAACTGTGTGGAGTTGTACCCCTCTTATCCTATGGTTTTGTTAATGTCTCCTTTTTTAAATAAATAAAAAAGTGGCTTTCAGGAGCATTAATATCAGATGGGGGGTAGATAGCATAATGGTTATGCAAAGAGACTCTCACGCCTGAGGCTCCAAGGTCCCAGGTTCAATCCCTGCACCACCGTAAAGCCAGGGCTGATTAGTGCTCTAATAAAAAAAATCAGGTAGGGGAAGCAGTTCCACACCTTTGAGCTTTGCAGCTTTGGCCTCTGGAGCGTCTCTGGATGAGTCTGGGGTGGCTGAGGACCACGTTTTGAAATAGACTCGAAATGCTCTAGGATGGTGGGGGCAGCTCAAGCTGAGTCTGTGCTGAGGACCCGGCTGTTTCCTGGGGCCGGGTGGTGGCGCGTCTGGGGACACGCAGTCACGTGCAAGGACCGCGGGCTGTGTGCACAGCCTGCCTCCAGAGCTCTCCTGTCTCGTCCTCCATCACCAGGGTCTTGCCACTCTAGGCCAACTTTCATCAGGCAGAGACAGAAAAGAAAAAGAGGAAGGGAGGAGAGAAAGAAAGAAAGGAAGAAAGGAAGAAAGGAAGAAAGGAGGAAAGGAAGAAAGGAAGAAAGGAGGGGCGAGGAAGACAGACACAGAGAGCTGGAAGCTATTATACACAACATTATATATGTAATAACAACTGTATTTATTGTAAACCATTAATCCCCCTAGTTAAAAGAACAAGAAGAAATTAAAAGAGAAGAAAAGAAAAGGAAAGAAAAAAAAGAACTCTATGGGGGGGGAAAGAGGGGCTGGGTGGGCCAGGTGGTGGTTATAAGGACCCAGGTTCAAGCTCCCAGTCCCCACCTGCAGGGGGGAGCTTCATGAGTGGTGGAGCATGTCTGCAGTTGTCTCTCTGTCTCTCTCCCTCTTAATCTCCCCCTCAATTTCTCTGTCTCTATCCAAAATAAATTCCAAAATCTATGTATTTTTAAATAGAGAGAGAAGGAGAGAGGTAAAGACACCACAGAACTGAAGTCCCCACAGTGCGTGGGGGCCAGGCACAGGCCCGGGTCTCGTGCAGACACCGCCCAGGTGGCTCGCCAGCACCCAGGCCCCTCGCTCCCGGAGCTGCAGGGCGCACGCACAGCCCAGAGCCCTCGGCCTCCCCCACAGAGACACGGCAGGTGCCATTTGTCAAGTCCCCCGGCAAAGGTGCTTACCGACCGACCGTCATTTAATCACCGTGTGCGCTAATGAGACCCTTCCTATCAATCTTAAGGATACACGATAAAATATAATTATCCAATAATAAAAGATTATTTTACGAGCCTTCGAGTTATGTCAGGCAGTTGGCTAAGCATTTTACACAAATTATTCGCTTAAATCATCACACGTGAGCTTTACAGAGAAGAGCTACCCCCACCACCCCCGCTCAGGAGACAGAGAGAAGCCACCGGAAGGTCAGGGGCCTCCCTGGGGGGGTGGGCTGTGGAGGCTCCTCTGTGACCCCAAGTCTGTGCTCACCCAGCATCTGGCTGAGTCACCTTCTAAGGGTGAGGGGACCGTCCCGGCCACCCAGAGGGTGTCCGCTGGGCTCCCCGGCTCCATGCAGCCCCGGGTCTGACCCAGGCACTTGACACCCTGCGCTCAAGGCCCGTGGGCTCCAGGGCCATGTGGGGCTTCCCGGACACGCCAGACCCACCCGCCGCCTGGCGCCCGTGGCTGAGGATGTCGTGAGACCAGAGCCGGCCGACAGGGTTGCCAAGAAGGAATTTTGTTATCGTGAACGGGCCACAGAAAGGGCCCGAGGGCAGGAAGCTCCTCACACAGAGGAGGCTGCGGGGCTCAGGGGGTTGGGGGTCCGGGAGGTGGCACCGGGGATAAAGCATCGGACATGCAAGCATGAGGTGCAGAGTTCAGTCCCCGGCATGTGCATATAGCCTATGGAATCTTCTAAAATATATTGAGTTTTCATAAATGAAAAAAAAAACAAACACAGAGAACAAAAGATGCTTTTCTCTGCACCGAGGAGTGGTCTCGGGGTCGTGGCAGGACTGGGAAGTCCCCGTCCCCAGGGTCAGGCCACCAAACCCCACTTGCCCGTGACACCTGTGGGACAAATGCCCAAGGACCTTTGGGGCAGGACGCCTGACTAGCCACTGTGACAGCCTTGTGTCACACGTCCTTCGCGATGGTGTCACGGGGACACGGGGGCAGCTGGGGAGGGGCCGGCACCCACCGGCTCTGGGCCACCCACGGGAGGGGCTCACAGAACTTGCTGCAATGTCACTACGGTGCCCCGGACGGCTGCGGGCTCAGGAGGGCTTGCTGTCTCCTTTATTTTTATTTTATTTTTTTATATTTGCTTATTGATTATCCCCTTTTGTGGCCCTTGTTGTATTATTGCTGTAGTTATTATTGCTGTTGTTGATGTCGTCATTGTTGGATAGGACAGAGAGAAATGGAGAGAGAAGGGGAAGACAGAGACGGGGAGAGAAAGACAGACGCCTGGGTGTCGGGCGGTAGCGCAGCGGGTTAAGCGCACGTGGCACAAAGCGCAAGGACCGGCATAAGGATCCCGGTTCGAGCCCCCGGTGTCTGTCTGTCTCTCCCCCTCTGTGTCTTCCCCTCCTCTCTCCATTTCTCTCTGTCCTATCCAACAACAACATCAATAACAATAATAACTACAACAACAATAAAAAGACAAGGGCAACAAAAGGGGAAATAAATAAATAAAATCTAAAAAAAAGATAGACAGACACCTGCAGACCTGCCTCACCGCCTGTGAAGCGACTCACCTGCAGGTGGGGAGCCGGGGGCTTGAACCAGGATCCTTACTCCGGTCCTTGCACTTTGCATCACCTGCGCTTAACCCGCTGAGCTACCACCCGACTCCCTTTTGATTTCATTTTTAATTATCTTTATTTACTGGATAGAGACAGAACTGAAGAGGGAAAGGGGGAGATAGGAAGAGAGACAGAGACACCTGCAGCCCTGCTCCACCACTCGTGAGGCTTTCCCCTGCGGGTGGGGGTTGCTTGCTTGTCGGCTTTTTATTAGTGCATGAACAACGTCTTGCAAAATCAGAGGGTTTCAGGTCAAGTCCCCACACTCTCCAGCAAGTTCCGTGCCACAGGGCCACACGGGCCCAGCACGTCCAAGGCAGTCGGTCACTTCTCTGAGTTCGGGAGTTGGTTTGTCTCAGACTCTTGTCCCCCTGTGACTGGACCATGTGGTGATCAGCCTCCCTCTCCACTTCACTGAGCATAAGCACCCCACCCCGTCCACCTGTCCCCGCGCACCATCGCGTCTGTTTGGACTGCAGAGCAGTAGTCCGCGGGCTGCAGACCGCACGCCTCCGCACCCGGCCGCCTGTCCTGCCTGCGTGTCCCGGCCGCCGTGCACAGGGCAGCATCTTCGTGCCCCTTGTCTAAGGACTCTGCGCCTCTCTTCCCCAGGGGCTACCCCGGGCCATTCCCACCGGAGGCTCGACCAAGGGCCTTTTTCTCCATGACGCTCGTCACTTTCATTTCTGTTGCTGGCTGCTCTCACCAGTGTGAGGCACTGCCTCCTCCTTTAAGCCATCAGTCCAGGGCTGAGGAGACAGCACAGTGATTCCAAAAAGACTCTCCTGCCTGAGGCTCTGAGGCCTCAGGTTCCATCCCCAGCACCACCGGCAGCCAGGGCTCAGCAGGGCTCTGGGGAAAAATAAATAATAGTAATAATAATGGTGGTGGTGCAAAAGACGCTCCTGCCTGAGGCTCTGAAGCCCCAGGTTCCATCCCCAGCACCACCATCAGCCAGAGCTGAGCAGGGCTCTGGGGAAAAATAAATAATAATAATAATAATAATAGTAATAATAATGGTGGTGGTGCAAAAGACTCTCCTGCCTGAGGCTCTGAAGCCCCAGGTTCCATCCCCAGCACCACCATCAGCCAGAGCTGAGCAGGGCTCTGGGGAAAAATAAATAATAATAATAATAATAGTAATAATAATGGTGGTGGTGCAAAAGACTCTCCTGCCTGAGGCTCTGAAGCCCCAGGTTCAATCCCCAGCACCACCATCAGCCAAAGCTGAGCAGGGCCATGTGTGTGTGTGCGTGTGTGTGTGTGTGTGTGTGTGTGTGTGTGTGTGTGTGTGAGTGTGTGTGTGTGTAATAAATAAAATATTTTTACAAGGACTAGGGAGACAACATCATGGTTCTGCACACAGACTCTCCTGCCTGAGGCCCTGAGGCCCCAGGTTCCATCCCCAGCACCACCAGCAGCCAGAGCTGAGCAGGGCTCTAGGGGAAAATAAATAATAATAATAATAGTAATAATAATGGTGGTGGTGCTGGGGAGACAGCACGAGGGTCTGCACACAAGACTCTCCTGCCTGTGGTTCTGAGGTTCCAGATTCAATCCCCAACACCACCACCATCAGCCAGAGCTGAGCAGGGCCATGTGTGTGCGTGTGTGCGTGTGTGATAAATAAAATATTTTTACAAGGACTAGGAGACAGCATCATGGTTCTGCACACAGATTCTCCTGCCTGAGGCCCTGAGGCCCCAGGTTCCATCCCCAGCACCACCAGCAGCCAGAGCTCTGGGTAATAATAATAATAATAATAATAATAATAATGGTTCTGCACACAGACTCTCCTGCCTGAGGCCCTGAGGCCCCAGGTTCCATCCCCAGCACCACCAGCAGCCAGAGCTGAGCAGGGCTCTGGGTAATAATAATAATAATAATAATAATAATGGTTCTGCACACAGACTCTCCTGCCTGAGGCCCTGAGGCCCCAGGTTCCATCCCCAGCACCACCAGCAGCCAGAGCTGAGCAGGGCTCTGGGTAATAATAATAATAATAATAATAATAATAATGGTTCTGCACACAGACGCTCCTGCCTGAGGCCCTGAGGCCCCAGGTTCCATCCCCAGCACCACCAGCAGCCAGAGCTCAGCAGGGCTCTGGGAAATAATAATAATAATAATAATAATAATAATAATAATAATAATAATGATGGTTCTGCACACAGACTCTCCTGCCTGAGGCCCTGAGGCCCCAGGTTCCATCCCCAGCACCACCAGCAGCCAGAGCTGAGCAGGGCTCTGGGTAATAATAATAATAATAATAATAATAATAATAATGGTTCTGCACACAGACTCTCCTGCCTGAGGCCCTGAGGCCCCAGGTTCCATCCCCAGCACCACCAGCAGCCAGAGCTCAGCAGGGCTCTGGGAAATAATAATAATAATAATAATAATAATAATAATAATAATAATAATAATAATGATGGTTCTGCACACAGACTCTCCTGCCTGAGGCCCTGAGGCCCCAGGTTCCATCCCCAGCACCACCAGCAGCCAGAGCTGAGCAGGGCTCTGGGTAATAATAATAATAATAATAATAATAATGGTTCTGCACACAGACTCTCCTGCCTGAGGCCCTGAGGCCCCAGGTTCCATCCCCAGCACCACCAGCAGCCAGAGCTGAGCAGGGCTCTGGGTAATAATAATAATAATAATAATAATAATAATAATAATAATGGTTCTGCACACAGACGCTCCTGCCTGAGGCCCTGAGGCCCCAGGTTCCATCCCCAGCACCACCAGCAGCCAGAGCTCAGCAGGGCTCTGGGAAATAATAATAATAATAATAATAATAATAATAATAATAATAATAATAATAATAATGATGGTTCTGCACACAGACTCTCCTGCCTGAGGCCCTGAGGCCCCAGGTTCCATCCCCAGCACCACCAGCAGCCAGGGCTCAGCAGGGCTCTGGCCCCTCTGGGTCTCTCTTTTATTTAAAACTGTTTGTAAAAGGCCAGTCAACAACATCTCGAGGATTCTGCTGTCCGCACGCTGATCCTGTTGAAACCCCGGCTCTGAGCTGCGCTGTGGGCGGGCGCCAAGTGACTTCCAGTGTCTTTTGAGAGGAGACAGACAAAGGGACAGGCTGGCTGGGGTGCTGTGTAAATCTGGGCACAGCGGAGCACAAGGCAGGCGGCCCTCAGGATCCTCCAGAATGGAAGGGCGCTGCTGCCATCTAGAGCCCACGGCCAGCATGGCGTGCTGCCGGCTAGGGACGAGGGCCTCCCTCTCCCCTCCCGTCCTCTCCCCTCCCCTCCTCTCCTCTCCTCTGCTCTCCCCTCCTCTCCTCTGCTCTCCCCTCCTCTCCTCTCCTCTGCTCTGCTCTCCCCTCCTCTCCTCTCCTCTGCTCTGCTCTCCCCTCCTCTCCTCTCCTCTGCTCTGCTCTCCCCTCCTCTCCTCTGCTCTGCTCTCCCCTCCTCTGCTCTGCTCTCCCCTCCTCTCCTCTCCTCTCCTCTGCTCTGCTCTCCCCTCCTCTCCTCTCCTCTGCTCTCCCCTCCTCTCCTCTGCTCTGCTCTCCCCTCCTCTCCTCTGCTCTGCTCTCCCCTCCTCTCCTCTGCTCTGCTCTCCTCTGCTCTGCTCTCCTCTCCTCTCCTCTCTCCCCTCCTCTCCTCTCCTCTCCCCTCCTCTCCTCTCTCCTCTCCTCTCCTCTCCCCTCCTCTCCTCTCTCCTCTCCTCTCCTCTGCTCTCCTCTCCTCTCCTCTGCTCTCCTCTCCTCTCCCCTCCTCTCCTCTCCCATCCCCTCTCCTCTCCTCTCCTCTGTTCTCCTCTCCTCTCCTCCCCTCTCCCCTCTCCTCTTCTTCTGCTCCCAATAAAGAATTTGCAATGGGGCTCAAGCCCCTGGCTCCCCACCTGCAGGGGGGAGGCTTCATTAGCAGTGGAGCAGGGCTGCAGGTGTCTCTCTCTCTCCCTCCCTGTCTCTCCCCTCTCTCAATTTCTCTCTGTCCTGTCCAATAAAATGGCAAAAAGTGGCCGCCAGGAGCAGTGGATTCCTAGTGCTGGAACCTCGTCCCAGAGATAGAGAGAGACCTGCAGCCCTGCTTCTCCACTCATGAAGCCTCCCTCCTGCAGGCAGGGGCTGGGTTCTTGAACCTGGGTCCCTGTGCACTGTAGTATGTGCAATCATCCAGGTGCACCACCACCCTTCTATTTTTTTAATTTTTTAGTATTTATGTATTCCCCTTGTTGTTTTATTGTTGCAGTTATTATTGTTATTGTTGTTGTCATTGTTGGATAGGACAGAGAAATGGAGAGAGGAGGGGAAGACAGAGGGGGGGAGAGAAAGACAGACACCTGCAGACCTGCTTCACCGCCTGGGAAGCGACTCCCCTGCAGGTGGGGAGCCGGGGGCTCGAACCCGGATCCTTATGCCGGTCCCTGCGCTTTGCGCCACCTGCGCTTACCCCGCTGCGCTACAGCCCGACCCCCTCTAATAAAAATTTTTTAAAAAGAAGCAAAACACACACACAGCACCCCACCATGTCGGTGGTGACCAGGAAGGCCGGAGGCGACCTCAGTTTGTGACTTGTCTTAAAGGGCATCTGCAGCATCACAACGCAAAGAGGGCCGGCTGGGCAGGGTGCACGGCACCAGAGCAAAGGACTGTGGGGAGGGGCACGGGAGGCGGTGACGGGGGCCCGGGGAGCTGGTGCGGGAGGGAAAGGCCCTCAGACAGCTGCACGGCAGGTGAGAGGCTGTCGCCGCGTCAGCCGCTGCCCCACTGGAAGGCACGAGCTGCCCCCGCCAAGTGGCCCGAGAACACTCGGTCCAGAACGGTGGCACAGTGGGGGGACGAGGGGCAGCTCGGCCCCGTCAGGTCAAAGAGTGAGCTGGGGGAGGCCGGGCGTCGGCGCACCCGGCGGAGCTCACACCTCTGCACGGCGAGGACCCGGGTTCCAGCCGCCGCCGCTCCCCACGGGCGGGGAAGCAGGGCTACAGGGGCCCCTGTGTCTCTCTCCCTCTTATCTCCTCCTCTCCTCTCAAGTTCTCTCGGTCCTGTCAAGTAGAATAGAAAAGAGAGAGAGAAAGGAAGAAAGGAAGAGAGAAAGAAAGAGAGAGAGAGAGAGAGAGAGGGAGGGAGAGGGAGAAAAGAAGGAAGGAAGAAAGAGAGAGAGAGAAAAAGAAAGGAAGAGAGAAAGAGAGGAAGAAAGAGAGAGAGAAAGATAAAAAGAAAGGGAGAAAGAAAGAAAGAGAGAAAGAGAGAGAGAGAAAGGAAGAAAGAGAGAGAAAAAGATAAAAAGAAAGGGAGAAAGAGAGAAAGATAAAAAGAAAGAAAGAGAGAGAGAGAGAGAAAGGAAGAAAGAGAGAAAGATAAAAAGAAAGAAAGGAAGGAAGGAAGAGAAAGAGAAAAAGAAAGGAAGGAAGAGAGAAAGAGGGAAAGAAAGAAAGAAAGAAAGGAAGGAAGGGAGGAAGGGAGGAAGGGAGGGAAAGGAGGAGGAGGAGAGAGAGTGGCAGCGGGAGCGACGGAGGCACAGTGGCGGCGCTAAGACGGCAGTGACAGTGGGCAGAACAGACGGGGCAGCGGGCACGGGGCGGGCACAGGGCTCGGCTCTCTGCGCTCGGCGGGGCCGTGGGCGGGTGACGGGCGGCCGGGCGGCAGGACCAGTGGCCGCTAGAGGGAGCGGGCCGCCCGCCACCCTGCCCTCTCCCGGAGCGTCCCCCACCCTGCCCTCTCCCGGAGCGGAGCCGGCCTGGCAGCACCGCCGCCCCCAGACCCGTGTCCAGGGGGAGGACGCCGAGAATGGCGTGGAGGAGGGAGGCCGCTGACGTGCGCTTTCTCCCTGCAGGTCACACAGGCCGGCGTAGCCTAGCCCCATGAGTGAGTGGGGGGGGTGGGGGGTGGAGGGGTGGATGGTGGATGGATGGATGGTGGATGGATGGATGGTGGATGGATGGATGGTGGATGGAGGGATGGTGGATGGATGGTGGATGGATGGATGGATGGTGGATGGATGGTGGATGGATGGATGGTGGATGGATGGTGGATGGATGGTGGATGGATGGATGGATGGGTGGATGGTGGATGGAGGGATGATGGATGGAGGGATGATGGAAGGATGGTGGATGGATGGTGGATGGATGGATGGTTGGATGGATGGGTAGATGGATGGAGGGATGGTGGATGAATGGTAGGTGGATGGATGGATGATGGATGGAGGGATGATGGATGGATGGTGGATGGATGGATGGATGGGTGGATGGATGGATGGGTGGATGGGTGGATGGATGGGTAGATGGATGGATGGATGGGTGGATGGATGGATGGGTGGATGGGTGGATGGATGGGTAGATGGATGGAGGGTTGGTGGGTGGATGGTGGATGGATTGATGGATGGGTAGGGGGATGGGTGGATGGATGGGTGGTAGATAAATGGATAGACAGTGGATGGGTAGATGATGGATGGATGGATGGTGGATGAATGGATGGGTGGATAGATGGATGATGGATGGAGGGATGATGGATGGATGGATGGTGGATGGATGGTGGATGGATGGTGGATGGATGGGTGGATGGATGGATGGTGGATGGATGGAGGGGTGGTGTATGGAGGGATGGTAGATGGATGGATGGGTTGATGGGTGGATGGATGGATGGATGGATGGTGGATGGATGGATGAATGGATGGATGGTGGATGGATGGATGATGGATGGAGGGATGATGGAAGGATGGTGGATGGATGGTGGATGGATGGATGGTTGGATGGATGGGTAGATGGATGGAGGGATGGTGGATGAATGGTAGGTGGATGGATGGATGATGGATGGAGGGATGATGGATGGAGGGATGATGGATGGATGGTGGATGGATGGATGGATGGGTGGATGGATGGATGGGTGGATGGGTGGATGGATGGGTAGATGGATGGAGGGTTGGTGGATGGATGGTGGATGGATTGATGGATGGGTAGGGGATGGGTGGATGGATGGTAGATAAATGGATAGACAGTGGATGGGTAGATGATGGATGGATGGATGGTGGATGAATGGATGGGTGGATAGATGGATGATGGATGGAGGGATGATGGATGGATGGATGGTGGATGGATGGAGGGGTGGTGTATGGAGGGATGGTAGATGGATGGATGGGTTGATGGGTGGATGGATGGATGGATGGATGGTGGATGGATGGATGAATGGATGGATGGTGGATGGATGGATGATGGATGGAGGGATGATGGAAGGATGGTGGATGGATGGTGGATGGATGGATGGTTGGATGGATGGGTAGATGGATGGAGGGATGGTGGATGAATGGTAGGTGGATGGATGGATGATGGATGGAGGGATGATGGATGGAGGGATGATGGATGGATGGTGGATGGATGGATGGATGGGTGGATGGATGGATGGGTGGATGGGTGGATGGATGGGTAGATGGATGGAGGGTTGGTGGATGGATGGTGGATGGATTGATGGATGGGTAGGGGATGGGTGGATGGATGGTAGATAAATGGATAGACAGTGGATGGGTAGATGATGGATGGATGGATGGATGGATGGATGGATGGTGGATGAATGGATGATGGATGAATAGATGATGGATGGATGGATGGTGGATGGATGGATGGATGGATGGATAAAGAATGATGGATGATGGATGGATGGACGCTGAATGGATGGACGATGGATGATGGATTAATGAGGGGGTTGGAGGAGGCTAGACAGATGACTAAGTGGTGGATGGGTAAGGGAGGACTGGAGGAGGGTAGATGGATAGATGAGAGGATGGGGCAGAGGGGTGATGGTGGACAGCTAGACTGGTGGAAAGATGATTAAGTGGGTGGGTGATGCATGAGGGACGGTGGCTGTGTGGTTGATGGGTGAATGAATGAGAGATTTGGATGGAAGGATGGTGGGTGGACAGCTAGACAGTGGCTGGGCGGATGGAATGTCACCCGGTCAGTTGGCCTGTTCTGGGTCTGCCTCCTCCCATGAGGCCCAGAACCTGCCCCCTCTCCCTAGCCCTTCCCCCCGGGGCCTCAGGGGTCGCCCCGTGCCCCCCACATGCCCTGAGTGCTCCCGGCCGTCCAGCTCTGCCCACTTTCAGGGGTCACTGACCCTGGCCGGTGAAGGCAGCGGGGCCTTGAGCCCCGGCACTTGCCAAGGGCACTGAGAGCCGAGGACAGTGCTTCTCTCCCACGCTGCTCTGCGTCTGTTTGGCGACTGAGTCCAAGGAGCCTCTCGGCCCTTCTGTTCTCAGTACTTGAAAGTGTCTTCCAGGCAGGCCCTCACTGGAGGGCAGGAGGGAGCCAGGACCAGGACTCAGCAGAGCCCAGCTTCCCAGGCCTGTTAATGGGACTAATTGCCTCAATTACTGCTAATTACAAAGGTCAGACTGCTAACATCAGCTGCTCCCATGCAAACTAATCTGAGGCTTTCTGATAGGCAAGAGCACACATGGAATCTCTCACACACATGGAATCCCTCACACACAGAATCTCTCTCACACACACGGAATCCCTCACACACAGAATCTCTCACACACACATGGAATCCCTCACACACAGAATCTCTCACACACACATGGAATCCCTCACACACAGAATCTCTCACACACACATGGAATCCCTCACACACAGAATCTCTCACACACATGGAATCTCTCACATACACAGAATCTCTCACACACAGAATCTCTCACACACAGAATCTCTCACACACAGAGAATCTCTCACACATACGGAATCTCATACACACAGAATCCCTCACACACACGGAATCTCTCACACACAGAGAATCTCTCACACACATGGAATCTCTCTCATACACACGGAATCTCTCACACACACCGAATCTCTCATACACAGAGAATCTCTCACACACACATGGAATCTCTCACACAGAGAATCTCTCACACACACGGAATCTCTCACACACACATGGAATCTCTCACACAGAGAATCTCTCACACAGAGAATCTCTCACACACACGGAATCTCTCACACACACATGGAATCTCTCATACATATGGAACTCTCTCACAAACACAGAATCTCTCACACACACACGGAATCTCACACACACACATGGAATCTCTCACACACAGAGAATCTCTCACACACACATGAAATGTCTCACACACATGGAATCACACACACGGAATCACATGCACACGAAAACTCTCACACACATGGAATCTCTCACACACACATAGAATCACACATGCACACAGAATCTCACACACATACATGGAATCTCACACACACAGAATCTCTCACACACATGGAAGTCTCACACATGCAATCTCTCACACACGGAATCTCACACATGGAATCTGACACACACACAGAGAATCTCTCATACATACATGGAATCTCACACACAGAGAATCTCTCACATATACATGGAATCTCTCACACACATGGAATCTGACACGCACACAAAATCTCACTAATGAGCAAGAGATGGCTCTGTGGGAACAGAAATCAGACCAGACTAAAAAAAAAAAAAAGAAAGAAACCTAACGACGACATCAGTAACAACAATAATAATAACTACAAAAATAAAACAGCAATGGCAGCAAAAGGGAATAAATAAATATTAAAAGATGTTTAAAAGGGTGGAGGTAGATAGCATAAAGGTTCTGCAAAGAGACAGATTCTCATGCCTGAGGTTCCAAACTCCCAGGTTCAATCCCCCAGCACCACCATAAGCCAAAGCTGAGCAGTGCTCTGGGGAAAAAGAAAAAAAAAATGTTAAAAAAAAAAAAAAACCTAGCAATTGTGTACAGGTTCCTGTGTTTCTGCCAGACACAGGGCAGGGTGTTGTCCTTACTCTGAGGGGACGATATAAATAAAAATAAAATAACAAAATCGGGGCAGGGCAGTAACACACACCTTATAATGAACAAGGACCCAGGTTCAAGCCCCTGGCCCCCACCGGCAGCCTGAGTTAAGCAGGGGTCTGGTTTAGAAAAAAGAAAAGAAGAAAAAGCTATAGCTATGAATATTAAGTTACTGCAATTACTTATTAAAAGAGAAAGCCCTGCCATCTTCTCAACAGACTCAACAAGATCGCATAAAATCCAAACCTGCCCACAATTTTTGTAAACACACTGAGAAACTAGAGTTTGTTGTTTTTTTTTTTTTAACTTCAAATACAGTGACTGGAGCAAACGCCAGTGTAAATGAAGTTACACTGGAGGGAATTCTCTCTAAGGGCCAGAGAGCGGTGCGCCCAGCTGAGTGCTCACATGACAGTGCACAGGGACCCAGGTTCAAGCCCCCGGTCCCCACCTGCAATCTCCAGAACGTGGAGAGAGAAGAGGGAAACAGGAAGGACATTTGGATGTAGTAACAAGGCTAGGTGTGACTTGGAAAGGAAGAGAAAATAGGACAAGAGGAGAACGGGGGCAAATACAGACAGAGAGTTTTGGAAAAAAGTTGACCCCTGTCTGCAGCCCTGGGAGGAGTGCTACGGCTCCCAGCGGAGGGGCTGGGGACCAGGAACTCTGGTGGTGGGAACAGTGTGGAGTCGGACCCCTCTTACCTTGTAAGTTTGTGAGTCAATATTAAAGTGCCAATAAAGTGTTTTGTTTTTTTTTGTTTTTCCCTCCAGGGTCATTGCTGGGCTCAGTGCCTGCACCATGAATCCACCGCTCCTGGAGGCCGTTTTTCCCCCTTTTGTTGCCCTTGTTGTTGTAGCCTCATTGTGGTTACCATTATTACCATTGTTGATGTCGTCGTTGTTGGATAGGACAGAGAGAAATGGAGAGAGGAGGGGAAGACAGAGAGAGGGAGAGAAAGACACCTGCTGTTGTTTTCGCCGGGCTGGCTTCACGGGCGGGTAACAGACGACCCGGGACTCATGGTTGAGCTGTAGGCAGTATCTCTTTATTCATGCAGGACGCAGCGCAATCTATACCAAGCTAAGCTAAACTAAACTAAAGTACCCTAAAACTCACAATGCTGTCTTTATATATACTTGCCAAGTAGGGTGGAAACAGGATGTGACATAGAGAGGGTGGAGAGAAAAGTGACTGGTGAAAATCAGAGTGTGACAAGGAGAGGGGGCGGGGCAAAAACATATCATGAACCAGTGGGGGTTGAACCAATGCCCTGCAGTGGTTATGTAAATGGAATACAGTGGTTATGTAAATGGAATACAGTGTTAAGCAGGGGGTATTAAACCAATGAAACAGAAGGGGTCTCATGCATACCAACAATTCCCCCTTTCTTTTTAACTAATGGCCATAGTATCAGGATTGTGGGGTGAACAGAAACCTACATCGTACAGGCGTTTTCAAAAGAACTGGCATAAGACATGGAAAACAAAATAGGCGAACAGCAATAACCAGTGTGATGCCAAGGGGAACGTTTCTTGCCTCAAAGGGCAAGGCCGAGCAGGCAAAAGGGCATTTCTTGCCTCTGGGAGCGTTTCCTGCCTCTGGGGGCATCTCTTGCCTCTTGGGGCGCTTCATGCCTCTGTGGGCATAACCTAATAAGGAGGGGGAGTTTTCTGCCTCTGGGACAGAGCCTGCAGGCGAGGGGACATGGTCTATAAAGTCTCAAGGCAATTGGCTGAAGTTAGTCTTTGAGAAACACAGCAGCGTGTACCAGTAAGTCCGATGGAGGTGTCAGTCCAAAGTAGCTGACCACAGAAGAAAATGCCAAGGGATGAAACGCTGTACGTCTGTCTCAATGGGGAATGTCGGCCACCAGAATTCTGCTTTTCTGTAGAGAGTGAGCTTTGGAGTCTGTGAATCTGTTTCTTCAGGTCGTGCCAGGTCACATCATTGGTTTCCGGGGGTGTGTTGTAATCATTCCATCTTGTGGGCGATGTCAGAGAACAGGATCCAAATAGATTTCCAGGAATTCCATTTGAGTAGATGCTTTTTCATGTGAAGACTTTGACAGCTGAAATTCACTTACTTGTCAAACAAAACTTGTAGCAGATTAGAAGTTTACTATAATTGATAACTCCATTAAAATTGGAAGTCCTTTCTAGTATGATTTTAAGGTTGTTTAAACAGTTTAAACTCAATAAAATGTGGAAAGGTAAACAGAAGAACCACGGTTAAAAGCCTCAGGCATGAGAATAATTAACATAATCATTGCACTATCTGCCCCACCCATAACTCTTACTGTTTAAGGATTAAACGTTTCAGATTTATGCCAAGACGTAAAAAAGAAATCAAAGGAGGGAAAAAACAATTTTTTGGATTGTTTCTGGATGTCTCTAGAAATCATGGCTGCATCTAGCTTTTTTTTTTTAAGTCAAAGTCAAACAAAAATTCAGTCATTCAAATCATTCTCTTACAAAATGCAACTTGAACCAGATTATCAAGATCTCACCATGTAGGATTAAGAGTCCCCGGAGGGCGTCCTAGTCCAAAAAGCTCCTCGGAATTCCATTTAGGGTGTTTCTGACTGTTCCTGCTGGATTGCTTCAGGCACCCATTTTTAAAAGCGTCTTCCCATCAAAGAAAGAATCCAATCAGGAGAGTAGAACTAACCACGTGTCTCCATTCTTGGGGACTGCCAGGGTACTGGAGAGTGCTCCTCAAACTAGAGTAGTCCTTCTCCACGGGAAACATGCGAAAAGAAGTCCAGAAAGTCCCTGGGGAAATCCCCATGCATGTCCCAAGGTCTACAGTCATGGTCATAAAGAACCAAACTGTGGCCCAGAGCAAAATGTAGTCCTTTTCCTCAGGAGACATGAGAGAGGGAATCCAGAAAGTCCAAGGAGAAATCTCTGTGCATCTCCCAAGCTCTATGATTAGGGTCACAAGAAACCAAAGTTCCCGGTCAGGGAACCAAAGTGTGGCCCAGAGCAAAATGTTCCAGAGACAGAGAAACTGTCTCATGATGAAACAGTAGAGGCTTTGGCAAACCTCTTCATAAGTAGAAAGGCAACCCATGGCAGTTGGGTAGCCAAGTTTACTTATCTGGTGGATGGGGAGGTTAGGTCCCACGATGAGCGCCATAATGTTGTTTTCGCCGGGCTGGCTTCACGGGCGGGTAACAGACGGCCAGGGACTCATGGTTGAGCTGTAGGCAGTATCTCTTTATTCATGCAGGACGCAGCACAATCTATACCAAGCTAAGCTAAACTAAACTAAAGTACCCTAAAACTCACAATGCTGTCTTTATATATACTTATCAAGTAGGGTGGAAACAGGATGTGACATAGAGAGGGTGGAGAGAAAAGTGACTGGTGAAAATCAGAGTGTGACAAGGAGGGGGGGCAGGGCAAAAACATATCATGAACCAGTGGGGGTTGAACCAATGCCCTGCAGTGGTTATGTAAATAGAATACAGTGGTTATGTAAATGGAATACAGTGTTAAGCAGGGGGTATTAAACCAATGAAACAGAAGGAGTCTCATGCATACCAACACCTGCAGACCTGCTTCACTGCCTGTGAAGCGACTCCCCTGCAGGTGGGGAGCCGGGGGCTTGAACCGGGATCCTTACGCGGATTCCTGTGCTTTGCGCCATGTGCGCTTAACCCACTGTGCCACCGCCTGATCCCCAGCAATAAAGTTTTAAAGTCTAGGCAGTGAGATAAAGCCAGACATGGCCACTCCATCTACCAGGTGTGCCACTACCAGGAGGCAGTGTCACAGCTCATCTGAGTCCCACTACATGTCACGCAGTGTCTGTGACAGAGGGCTTGTGGTGGGGCGCACAGACCTGGCTGCCTCATCAACCCAGAGTCACTCGGTTAGCGGCACAAGAACCTGGGACCGGCCCCCATGCCCCTCCTCCATGAATGGTGAGGCAGGGCTGCAGGTGTCTCTCTTTTTCTCTCCTTCTCTCTCCCCTCCCCTCTCATTCCTCTGCTCATGGAGATGTGTCTTCAGAAAGGGACTACACACCAGCCAACACTCACTCTTCCCGCCAGTGGCTTCAGACATTCTCCTCTTTTTTCTGAAATATTTTTTTTAATTTTTTATATTTATTTATTTTCCCTTTTGTTGCCCTTGTTGTTTTTTATTGTTGTTGTAGTTATTATTATTGTTATTGATGTCATCTTTGTTGGATAGGACAGAGAGAAATGGAGAGAGGAGGGGAAGACAGAGAGGAGGAGAGAAAGACAGACACCTGCAGACCTGCTTCATCGCCTGTGAAGCGACTCTCCTGCAGGTGGGGAGCCGGGGGCTCAAACTGGGATCCTTACGCTGGTCCTTGTGCTTCGCGCCACGTGCACTTAACCCACTGTGCTAGCGCCCAACTCCCTGAAAAAATTTTTTTAATATTTTATTTATTAATGAGGGATAGGAGGAGAAAAAGAATCAGACATGATTCTGGCACATGTGCTGCCAGGGATCAAACTCAGGACCTCATGCTTGAGAGTCCAATGCTTTATCCACTGTGCCACCTCCCGGACCACGCTTCAGACACTCTCAACACCAGCCTCCTCTACCCGGGGCAGCACAGCCGGCACCCCCTGGGCCCTCTGCTGCTCCTTCTGCAGGTGTCCCGAGAGCTGGAGGGGAGGCGTGTGCTGACATCCTTCAATAGTGGCCTAATACTTCATGCTCACCCAGGGCCTCTGATCTGCCACAGAGAAATAAAAAATTCAACCTGATTTCTTTAGTAGGATGACTCAAAGCAATCTTTCCCTCTTGTGTTGTCTTTCATTCTAATAAGAGAAAATCTTCAAAATAAGTTTTGGCCAATTATTTACAAGTCCACCCAGGAAGAAGAGGAGAAAGAGAGTCAACGGATTTGCTTGAAAAGCAATTCTGAAGTCTCGGTGCGATGCAACGCTCTGAGTCTAAGCTACGAGGCGGCACAGAGCTTTGACGGGCAGAACGCACCATGGCTGGGAGACTGAAAGGAAGCTGGGGCTTGATGGCCACTGTGGGCACAGAAACCTCGGTCTATTCTGCCAGGCTACTGTGGGCACAGACGCCATGTCCACTCTGCACGGCTACTGTGGGCACAGACGCCATGTCCACTCTGCATGGCTACTGTGGGCACAGACGCCATGTCCACTCTGCATGGCCACTGTGGGCACAGACCCCATGTCCACTCTGCATGGCCACTGTGGGCACAGACCCCATGTCCACTCTGCATGGCTTCTACTGGGCACAGAGCCCATGTCCACTCTGCATGGCCACTGTGGGCACAGACCCCATGTCCACTCTGCACGGCTACTGTGGGCACAGACGCCATGTCCACTCTGCATGGCTACTGTGGGCACAGACGCCATGTCCACTCTGCATGGCCACTGTGGGCACAGACCCCATGTCCACTCTGCATGGCCACTGTGGGCACAGACCCCATGTCCACTCTGCATGGTCACTGTGGGCACAGACCCCATGTCCACTCTGCATGGCCACTGTGGGCACAGAGCCCATGTCCACTCTGCATGGCCACTGTGGGCACAGACCCCATGTCCACTCTGCATGGCCACTGTGGGCACAGACCCCATGTCCACTCTGCATGGCTTCTACTGGGCACAGACCCCATGTCCACTCTGCATGGCCACTGTGGGCACAGACCCCATGTCCACTCTGCATGGCCACTGTGGGCACAGACCCCATGTCCACTCTGCATGGCCACTGTGGGCACAGACCCCATGTCCACTCTGCATGGCCACTGTGGGCACAGACCCCATGTCCACTCTGCATGGCTTCTACTGGGCACAGAGCCCATGTCCACTCTGCATGGCCACTGTGGGCACAGACCCCATGTCCACTCTGCATGGCTACTGTGGGCACAGACCCCATGTCCACTCTGCATGGCCACTGTGGGCACAGACCCCATGTCCACTCTGCACGGCTACTGTGGGCACAGACCCCATGTCCACTCTGCATGGCCACTGTGGGCACAGACCCCATGTCCACTCTGCATGGCCACTGTGGGCACAGACCCCATGTCCACTCTGCATGGCCACTGTGGACACAGAGCCCATGTCCACTCTGCATGGCTTCTACTGGGCACAGACCCCATGTCCACTCTGCATGGCCACTGTGGGCACAGACCCCATGTCCACTCTGCACGGCTACTGTGGGCACAGACCCCATGTCCACTCTGCATGGCCACTGTGGGCACAGACCCCATGTCCACTCTGCATGGCTACTGTGGGCACAGACCCCATATCCACTCTGCATGGCCACTGTGGGCACAGACCCCATGTCCACTCTGCACGGCTACTGTGGGCACAGACCCCATGTCCACTCTGCATGGCCACTGTGGGCACAGACCCCATGTCCACTCTGCATGGCTTCTACTGGGCACAGAGCCCATGTCCACTCTGCATGGCCACTGTGGGCACACAGCCCATGTCCACTCTGCATGGCCACTGTGGGCACAGAGCCCATGTCCACTCTGCATGGCCACTGTGGGCACAGAGCCCATGTCCACTCTGCATGGCCACTGTGGGCACAGAGCCCATGTCCACTCTGCATGGCCACTGTGGGTACAGACCCCATGTCCACTCTGCATGGCTTCTACTGGGCACAGAGCCCATGTCCACTCTGCATGGCCACTGTGGGCACAGACCCCATGTCCAATCTGCATGGCCACTGTGGGCACAGACCCCATGTCCACTCTGCATGGCCACTGTGGGCACAGAGCCCATGTCCACTCTGCATGGCTTCTACTGGGCACAGAGCCCATGTCCACTCTGCACGGCTACTGTGGGCACAGACCCCATGTCCACTCTGCATGGCTACTGTGGGCACAGACCCCATGTCCACTCTGCATGGCCACTGTGGGCACAGACCCCATGTCCACTCTGCATGGCCACTGTGGGCACAGACCCCATGTCCACTCTGCATGGCCACTGTGGGCACAGAGCCCATGTCCACTCTGCATGGCTTCTACTGGGCACAGAGCCCATGTCCACTCTGCATGGCCACTGTGGGCACAGACCCCATGTCCACTCTGCATGGCCACTGTGGGCACAGACCCCATGTCCACTCTGCATGGCTTCTACTGGGCACAGAGCCCATGTCCACTCTGCATGGCCACTGTGGGCACAGACCCCATGTCCACTCTGCATGGCCACTGTGGGCACAGACCCCATGTCCACTCTGCATGGCCACTGTGGGCACAGAGCCCATGTCCACTCTGCATGGCCACTGTGGGCACAGACCCCATGTCCACTCTGCACGGCTACTGTGGGCACAGACCCCATGTCCACTCTGCATGGCCACTGTGGGCACAGACCCCATGTCCACTCTGCATGGCCACTGTGGGCACAGACGCCATGTCCACTCTGCATGGCCACTGTGGGCACAGACGCCATGTCCACTCTGCATGGCCACTGTGGGCACAGACCCCATGTCCACTCTGCACGGCTACTGTGGGCACAGACCCCATGTCCACTCTGCATGGCCACTGTGGGCACAGACCCCATGTCCACTCTGCATGGCCACTGTGGGCACAGAGCCCATGTCCACTCTGCATGGCCACTGTGGGCACAGACGCCATGTCCACTCTGCATGGCCACTGTGGGCACAGATGCCATGTCCACTCTGCATGGCCACTGTGGGCACAGACGCCATGTCCACTCTGCATGGCTTCTACTGGGCACAGAGCCCATGTCCACTCTGCATGGCCACTGTGGGCACAGACCCCATGTCCACTCTGCATGGCCACTGTGGGCACAGACCCCATGTCCACTCTGCATGGCCACTGTGGGCACAGACCCCATGTCCACTCTGCATGGCCACTGTGGGCACAGACCCCATGTCCACTCTGCACGGCTACTGTGGGCACAGACCCCATGTCCACTCTGCATGGCCACTGTGGGCACAGACCCCATGTCCACTCTGCATGGCCACTGTGGGCACAGACGCCATGTCCACTCTGCATGGCCACTGTGGGCACAGACGCCATGTCCACTCTGCATGGCCACTGTGGGCACAGACCCCATGTCCACTCTGCACGGCTACTGTGGGCACAGACCCCATGTCCACTCTGCACGGCTACTGTGGGCACAGACCCCATGTCCACTCTGCATGGCCACTGTGGGCACAGACCCCATGTCCACTCTGCATGGCCACTGTGGGCACAGACCCCATGTCCACTCTGCATGGCCACTGTGGGCACAGACCCCATGTCCACTCTGCATGGCTTCTACTGGGCACAGGCTGCAGTGGTAGTGTGCCAAGAGGCCAGCAGATGGGGAAGTCACTGACATTCTGGTGGAACACAGAGAACTCATACCCCAGGCCAGGTGTCACGCGGTGTCACTCACAAACAAACATGGAGACTGCGGACCAAAGCTCTGGAGAGAAACAGACCCACAAGTGGGGACGTCGAGAAATCCCCGTTGCAGAGAAGGGAGAGGTGAGAGGGCGAGTGTAAGCGGGGGACTGGCAGCAAGGAAGAAGCTGTGTGGAGACAAGGCCAGAAAGCTTATTCGAGGAGAGCATGGCGGCCCGGCGGGAGAGCGCCCGGTTAGAGTGGACAGTCCTAAGCCCGTTGGCGGAGTGTGGCGATGCGCCCATGGACGGAAGTCCCCACACAGTGCTGACGTCAGCCTTGGCGACAGTGTGCAGTGGTCAGCGCAGGCACATGGGGGACTGTGGGGGGGTCCAGGCTGTGCTGGTGGACAGAGAAAAGGACAGACAGCCGCAACTCGCTCTCTGGCTGCGGCTTCTTCTCCGGGTCAGGAGGTGCGCCAGGTTCCGCCATGGCCACTTCTCCTGGGAGCTGAGCACGTGTGACTCTGCTGGCCGGTAAACTTTCAGACCCTCTACAGCCACGAGCAACCTCTACCTCAGCTGATGATTGTTTATCTTATGGGACTAACCTTTGGTAACTATACTCAGACTTTATGGACCTAGCGTACTCTCAGCCCTTGATGATAAGCGTTTATTTTGCCTTTTACCTGTTTCACCCTAATAAACCGTGTATTGTTTAAACCGGTTCCCAGCTCCCCGCTGTGAATCCTTTCACACGCCACAGCAGCCCCCACTCCGAACCCCTTTTTGTTAATATTTATTTGTTTATTTCTTCCCTTTTGTTACCCTTGGTTTTTTTTTATTGTTGCAGTTATTGTGGTTGTTGGATAGGACAGAGAGAAATGGAGAGAGGAGGGAAGACAGAGAGGGGGAGAGAAAGACAGACACCTGCAGACCTGCTTCACTGCCTGTGAAGCGACTCCCCTGAAAGTGGGGAGCCGGGGGATCGAACTGGGATCCTAACACTGGTCCTTGAGCTTTGTGTCACCTGTGTTTAACCCACTGTGCTACCACCCAAGCCCCTTTTTTAAGTTAAGTAACAACAGTGTAGGACTGACAGTTACCCTCCAATTTAAAGCACTAGCTTGACATTTAAATATAAATATATATACATATATATATGTATATATATATTATGTATTTATTCATGAAGCTAGAAGAAGAGAGAGAACAAACCAGACATCACTCTGGCACATGTGCTGCCAGATATTGAACTCTGGACCTCATGCTTGAGAATCCAATGCTGTATCCACTGTGCCACCTCCTGGGCCACTTTTTTTTTTTTTTTTTGACAAAGTAGCCGCCGGAACTTGAAGCCCTTCTTGCCGTCTCCCCTCCGCTAAAGCCCGAGTAAGCCGCAGACGGCCTTCCTAACACCGTGCACACCACCCGGTCAGCTCAGTGATGCCGCCACCCGTCCCCTGGGAGGGCCCGATGACAGTCGTGTCTCTAGACGTGCCCTAGTGCTGCCCAGTGTCTGCTGAGCTCTCTGTGGACGGGCTGTCACGTCAGCTCCTGAAGCCAATGGCAGCAAGCTGACCCTGGGCTCATGGTTTATTTGTTTACTTGTTTGTTTCTTGGTTTTGTGTTTTCTGGAAGGCTTGAAACCAGGGAAATACACACACCCAAAGTGGTTGGGATGCAGGGCCGTCACCTGACGCCCTGAAGCGCACAAAGTGTAACGGCCACATGGACGCACTCAGGAGCTGAGGGTAGCGTCTTCTGCTCTCCCTCGGGGGGATGCCAGGCACTGCCGCCGAGCTGGCCATGGGGCGGGGTGGAATCAGACCCGTTACCTTAGCATGCTGAAATCACTCTGAAATCACTAAGAAGAAGATAATCATCGCAGGCAAGGACTGCAGCAGAGCCTAGCGCTCCACAGCACGCTGCTTCCGGACACAGTAACATTCTGGCTCCTCAGTGGCGACAAAGACCCCGTAAGATGCAGCCCAAGCACGTTAGACAGGAACCCGGGAAAAGCAGCCAGAACCTGGCCGCTGCGGACTTCCCGGCCAGTCACGGGTCCTTCGCCTGATTCTCAGATGTGACTCGGCCTCTTTTATGAGCCTCTGGGAACAAGCTGGCCATCCCACCACTGAGGAACACAGGACCCACGTACCAGCATGAGATCCAGCATTCACGCAAGTCAGGGGGTAGCGTAGCAGGTTAAGCGCAGGGACCGGCGTAAGGATCCTGGTTCGAGCCCCCGGCTCCCCACCTGCAGGGGAGTCGCTTCCCAGGCGGTGAAGCAGGTCTGCAAGTGTCTGTCTTTCTCTCCCCCTCTCTGTCTTCCCCTCCTCTCTCCATTTCTCTCTATCCTATCCAACAACGATGACATCAATAACAATAATAACTACAGCAATAAAAAAACAACAAAGGCAACAAAAGGGAAAATAAATAAATATTTTTAAAAAGATCCAGCATTCAGAATGAGTGAGCTGTTGTCAAAAACACAGCTCTGAGAAACGGCAGACTTTTGTCTACAGTTAGTCTCTCGACTGTGTCATTGATGAAAGCACCCTAAGCAATAATTCCTGTAATTCACTGAGAAGAATGAATCAATCAGCTTCTGAGATGCATAAAATATAGACTTTCCCACAAACACACACGGTGAAAAGAAGAAGTCGTGGGCACACGACTCAGACCAGCTTCGGAGAGGTCAGAACCCGGCAAAGGCGGGAAGACAGGAGGAGAGAGAGGCCGCAGGAGGTGCGTCCAGAGGGACTCACGGTGACTCCGTCCAGTCTAGCTGGCGACTGTCACCGTGGGCACAGAGACGGACGCAGGGACAGGAACCCCGACTTTCTGTCCTTTCTGTTGTCTTGAAGCATTTCACGTTAAAAAGGAAAACCTTGGGGCCGGGCGGTGGCGCAGCGGGTTAAGCGCATGTGGCACGAAGCGCAAGGACCGGCGTAAGGATCCCGGTTCGAGCCCCCGGTTCCCCACCTGCAGGGGAGTCACTTCCCAGGCGGTGAAGCAGGTCTGCAGGTGTCTGTCTTTCTCTCCCCCTCTCTGTCTTCCCCTCCTCTCTCCATTTCTCTCTGTCCAACAATAGTGACAGCAATAACAACAACAATATTAACTACTACAACAATAAAACAAGGGCAACAAAAGGGAGAACAAGTAATAATAATAATAAAAAGGACAACCTCTGCTTATCCATCATCCACAGGGCCCTCAGCCGAGAGCAGCTTTCCCAGCCGAGGAAGCCCCACGGCTCTCTGCAGGGAAGGGCAGCGGGACAGGTGCCCCGTCCCGGGGACAGTGGCCACCGCTGGGGAAGGACGCGAAAACACGCCAAGTCTGCAGACACTCAGACTCCACGGCTGACACTTAGGCCCAGCCCCGGCCCACAGCGGTCACCCAGAAGGCTCTGTGCTACTCACCCACTGGGTCAGCTCCACGGAGCAGGGCCAGGCGCGCCGACGGCCAGGACAGGAGGCCGGGAGGACGGGGAGACGGCCGACCTGTGGGCGGAGGGGACGAGAGGTCAGGCCTTTCCAGACCAGAAGGGGCCCGTGCTCACTGCTCAGGGCCGGGCCCTGGAGCTGGGGCTCGCGGGCGGGGCTGAGGTGGGTCACAGACAAGGGAAAGGCTGGCTTCCCCATCTACACATGTCACAAGCATCTCTTCCACTTTTTTTAATATGATTTTTTATTTATTTTCCCTTTCGTTGCCCTTGTTTTATTGTTGTAGTTATTGTTGTTATTGATGTTGTCGTTGTTGGATAGGACAGAGAGAAATGGAGAGAGGAGGGAAGACAGAGAGGGGGAGAGAAAGACAGACACCTGCAGACCTGCTTCACCGCCTGTGAAGCGACTCCCCTGCAGGTGGGGAGCCGGGGTTCGAACCGGGATCCTTATGCCGGTCCTTGTGCTTTGCGCCACCTGTGCTTACCCCGCTGCGCTACAGCCCGACTCCCACCTTTTTATACTTTTTTTTTTCCAGAGCCCTGCTCAGCTCTGGTTCATGGTGGCACAGGGGATTGAACCTGGGACTTCGGAGCCTCCGGCATGAGAATCTCTTTGTATAGTCATTATGCTCTCTACCCCCACCCGTCTTCCACTTTTAGAAGGCCAACAACTAGGGCGTGAGGGTGGCAGCACAGGGTCCTGGGTGCGAGCCACACAGGAAATTAAGCACAGCACCAAGGACGCTCTGTGGATGGTGGGCAGTGCCGTGGTCTCTCTTCCCACCTTTTTTTCTTTCTTTCTTCCTTTCTTTCTTTCTTTCTTTCTTTCTTTCTTTCTTTCTCTCCTCCGCTTCTCCCTCCAAACACTGGGGCAAGGAGGCCACTGGGTGGAATCATACATGGACAGAGTCCTGGGTTCCTTTCCCGGCTCCAAATATTTTTCGCAGTGATTACAAGTGAAAATGGGGTGGGGGGTGACTCTGCCCGCAGGAAATGCCGTGCACAAGGGCCTGGCTTCCAGCCTCCAGTCCCCACCCACAGGGAAACACCTTACAAGCAGGGGAGCCGGCGTCTCCATCTCTCACCTCTCTATCTCCCTCTCCCCTCTCAGTTTCTCTCTGTCCCAGCAACTAAAAGAAGGGAGAGAAGGGAATCACGGCCTCCAGGAGCAGTGGCTTCCTTGTGCAGGCACTGAGCCCCTGTGATAACCCCGGTGACGATAAAATAAAGAAAAAACAGGGACACCTGGCTGAGCGCGCATGTTACAGTGTCCAAGGCCCCAGGTTCAAGCCCCCAGTCCCCACCTGCAGGGGGAAAGCTTCGTGAGTGGTGAAGCAGGGCTGCAGGTGTCTGTCTCTCCCTCTGTCATCCCTTCCTCCTTGATTTCTGGTTGTCTCTATCCAATAAATAAATAAAGATAATTTAAAAAAAGAATAAAGAAAAAACAGGGAGAGGTGGTGACTCAGCCGCTATAGTTAACACATTACCATGCACAGGGACCCGGGTTCAAGCCCTCAGTCCCCACCTGCGGGGGGGGGGGGGGTAGGAGTGTTCACAACCTCTCCAAACAGTGGAGCAGTGCTGCAGGTATCTCTACTCTGTCTGTCTGTCTCTCTGTCTCACTCGCACCTTGTACTAAAAAAAAACAACAGAAATACAATGGGGGAAAAACATGTTGCCCCGGCAATAACACTGGTGGCAAATAATAATAATAAAATAATTGAAGTCGGGCCAGGCCTGCGGCAGGGCAGGATGCCGCCTGCAGAGGCTGAGACACGCTGACCCCTGTCTGAGGGAACTGTCCCGTGGCGGTGATCGATGGATTCTGAAGCTGGAGTGTCGTATGCTTTACATTGGTTTGTTCTAGCCCTCCCCCCGCCAAGAGAATTGGATCAGGCCTGCTAATTTCGCGGCCCGCTTGGCCCTGCCCCAAAGAAACCCCGGAAGAGGGTTCCTGAGTTCGAGAGTGACAGAGTTCCAGAGTTCCTGAGTTCGAGAGGAAGAGAGAGAGGGCCAGAGAGTGCCAGAGTCGGAGAGTTCCTGAGTTCCTGAGTCGGAGAGTTCCTGAGTTCCTGAGTCCGAGAGTTCCTGAGTTCTTGAGTTGGAGAGTTTGAGAGTTACAGAGTAAGAGAGAGTTCCACAGTGGAAGAGTTTCAGGGGGTTCCCCAGTACCAGAGTTCCAGAGTTCCAGAGTTCCAGAGTTGGAGAGTTCCTGAGTTCGAGAGTAAGAGAGAGTGCTTGCGCCACCGCAAAGAGACAGCAGAGTTCTGTTTGATGATTAGTTTGTCTTAGTTTATGAATCGTTGTTCCTGAATAAAGAAATACAGCTGCCCTGCCCAGCCATTGTCTCCGCGTCTCTGTTCACCACCGTGAAGCCAACCCGCCCGGCAAGAGCCTCCGGAAATTTTAACAACACTGGAGGGGGGGGCCGGAGGGGGCGCCTGGAGCCTGCACGGCCTCTGCCCAGGCTCTGCTCCCACCTCTGCCTCTGGCTCCGCAGTAAAAAGCGCGAGGGGGCGGCGAGGTAGGTCACCCTGGAGGCAGCCTGCCCGGCCGGCCGTGAGGGGTGACGGAGCCCCAGGGAAGGCGGGAGCGAGCAGACTCCGAGCTGAGGAGAGCGAGCGCCCTGACTAGGCCGAAGAAGGCGGGAGCCCAGATGCCTGCCTGCCGCGGGCACCTGCATCGAGTCTGGGTCCCGGCTCGGCTCGCCCTGGGCTGCTCTGCCAAGACAAAGAGCTGGGCCGGTTTCTAAATGGATCCCGCTCAACGGGGCCTTTTTTTCCTTTCTTCATAAATAAGTGTTCTTTCTAATACTCCGACGTGTCCAGCGCATTCTTCCTGTGGCCACCTGCACACTGCAGTGAAAACATCAACTTGACCAACGATTCAACATGGCAGAGAAACCCGAGTTTGGTAGCAGACTTCTCCTGGGCTGGGGCAGGGTGTTTTGCTGTCTGTCTTTCTCTCCCTCTCTCCCCCACTGTCTCTCTCCACCTCTTCCCCTCTTCCTCTTCTCCCCTCCTCCCCCTCCCCGTCTCTCCCTGCCCCCTCCCTCTCTCCCCTGCTCTCTCCCCCACTGTCTCTCCCCACCTCTTTCCCTCTTCCTCTCTCCTTCCTCTCCCTCTCTGTCCTCTCCCCCTTCCTCTTCTCCCCTCCCTCCCTATCTCCCTCCTCCCCCTCCCCGTCTCTCCCTGCCCCCTCCCTCTCTCCCCCTCTCTCTTTCCCCTTCTCCCTCCCGCTCTCCCTCGGCCACCCGCTCCCGTCCTGTCCCGTCCTGTCCTGTCCCCTCTTCCTGTGCGGGCACAGCGCCTGGGGCCTCACCAGCAGGTGCGGGAGCTGCCGCAGAGGTGGGGTGCAAGGTGGGGACCCCTGGCTGGGGGTGGGGGCCACTCAGAGATGCCCATAGCATCAGCCCCGCTGCCGGACACGCGGACACGGACGCAGAGCCAGGACCCGCCACACCGCAGCCACACCGCAGCCACACTTGGCCAGCAGGCGGGGCGGGGCGAGCACATGAGGCCTTGCCCGGACGTGACCCGTGCCCCGACAGGTGAAGCCCGGCCTCCGGCCACCAGGTGCGCATCCAGAGAGCCCACAGGTGGTGCTGCGTGCGGCCTGGGCCTCAGAGCCTCGGGCAGGAAGGTCTGGCTGCCGCCGCTCCGGGAAGCAGCCCGCAGACACCCGCTCCGCACAGCCAGTGTGCCCTGGTCTTCAGAGCTCCGCTAGGAGATTTTTTTTAAGGTTTTTTTTTCACTTACTTTTTATTTTTATTTACTTATTCCTTTTTGTTGCCCTTGTCGCTTTATTGTTGTTGTTATTGATGTTGTCGTTGTTGGATAGGACAGAGAGAAATGGAGAGAGGAGGGGGAGACAGAGAGGGGGAGAGAAAGACAGACACCTGCAGACCTGCTTCACCGCCTGAGAAGCGACTCCCCTGCAGGTGGGGAGCCGGGGGCTCGAACCAGGATTCTTACGCCTGTCCCTGCGCTTTGCGTCACCTGCGCTTAACCCACTGCGCCACCGCCCGACCCCCCACTAAGAAATCTTACAACACTTGTCAAATGGTGTCTGGGGTCCCCGGTACCATGATTCCACATGACGAAATGGAATCTCCCTAGAGTGTCCCCAGTCGGTGGGAGAGCGGAGGACACTGAGCCAACATGCTCTGCCGAGCTGCAGCACCCGCCCCAGGGGTCTCTGAGCACGATCTGCGCGTGGCAATGCGGGAGCAGAGGCTGCTGGTGTCAGGGTGTGCGGGGCGGGGACGGGGACGGGGCGGGGACGGGACGGGGACTGCGGGAGTCTCGCTCTCAGCCTCTGCACCTGAGAAGGCAGATGGCGGGTGGGGAGCACTCGCTGTGGCGAGTGGACAGAACCACAAACAGGCTGAAAGCTCCTTGCTGTGTCATTTCTTCAGCCCTGGGCGTTACACTTTTGCCCAGCGTTTTCCAAATAAGTAGCTCTATTCCCTGCAGTGTTCTGTGGATACAGTCCTGGGGGAAACGCCAACCACTAAGTAGGCTTCCTCGGCCAGGCTCCGTCCTCCTGACAGACAAAGCCCAAGATGTATTCTTTCCACGTTATTATCTTTACTTGTTGGATAGAGACCGCCAGAAAGTAAGACGGGAGGGGGAGAGTGACCGAGAGACGAAGCTTCCCCTGCAGGTGCGGGCCGGGCTGGAGGCCACTTAGCCAGAGGCAACACCACCTGGCCCCGCTCCCCGCCTTACTCTCAACTTCTCATTCTCTATATCAAATAAGGAAACTAAAAGAATTTTTTTAGAGATGTGTCTGAAAACCACTGGGATGACTACTTTGAGAACAGGAAAATGGGTGTCCAGGTCACTATTGGTAGGAGGTTGTTCTTTTTTTTTTAGTATCATTTATTTACTATTGGCTACAGACAGAGAAATTGAGAAAAGGGGAGGGAAAGAGACAGAGACACCTGCAGCCCTGCTTCATCACTCGTGAAGCTTCCCCCCTACAGGTGGGGACCAGGGGCTTGAACCTGGGTCCTTGTGCCCTGTAATGTGTGCGCTTAACCAGCTGCGCCACCACCTGACCCTGGAAATTGTTTTCTATAAAAATAAGTGCACACAGGAGAGACAGCACAGTGGTTCTGCAAAGAGACGTTCATGCCTGAGGCTCCAAAGTCCCAGGTTCAATCCCCCATGTGATCATAAACCAGAGCTGAGCAGTGCCCTGGTAATAAGTTTATAATATGAATTTATTCATTTAAAATCTTTTGAGTATATGTAAATTCATGCCAAGTAATCTAGTAATTTTTTTTTTATAGTCCACCTTTTTTTTATTGGAAACAAAGGAACCATTTTATAGTTCATCTCTACAGCTGAGAGTAACTAATGCTGACACACCAGGGTCTCCTAGAGTTCTGTTTTATTTTTGTAACTTTTATTTATAAAATGAAAATATTGACAAGACCATAGGAGAAGAGGGGTACAACTTCACATAATTCCCAAATTCTCCCAGTTATGTAACTCCTTGATTGAAACAGTGACAGGCAGGCCTTCCCAAAATGCGCTGACAGCAGTTTAGTCTAAGCTGCCCGGCCTCTTCGCGTGTGGGACGTGGAGCTGAGGTGAGCACAGGGCTCTCTGGAGGGACCCTCCCCACCACCCAGAAGCCAGACTTGGGGACCTGGGAAATGAGTGGCCCCCGCCCGAGTCTTTTTGAAGACCCATCATGCTGTCTCCCCAGCCTCCTACAGACAGGAGGCCCAGGCCGCCAGGACACCCTGCACCCCCAGTGACGTCCATGGGTAACCCTGGTGATTTACATCGGGACGGCCCTCAGCATTTCCGGAAGCCGGCCCCGGGCAGCTCTGCTGGGTGGTGAGCGCCGGGGCGGAGGGTGCGCAGGGCGGTGGCGGCGGTGGCGACTGGGAGGAGTGGAGCGGTACGGGGCGGCCGAGCGGGCAGGAGGCGGCGGTGCAGCCACAGGGCCAGCAGCGCTGGGTGTTTCGGGGCGGGATCAGCACCGTCCCAGCCTCCAGCTTCCAGCCGGGGGTGCCCTCCGAGTAAGTGCCATGGCCACGCGTGCACAGGATCTCCCAGGGGCTCCGGGTGGGTCCGGCTGACCGGGCAGAGCAGAGGACCGGCTGAGACGGGGTCTTCTGTCCCTACAGGCCCGGTGTGCCCGCTGACCACAGACTGGACTCCGGCTGCTTCCATCCTGGCCCAAACAGGGTGCTGAAACTGAACGGCTGGAAGTACTCCAGACGGTGACTAGGACAAAGGGGAGGACAGCGGGAACAGACCTGAGCTGCGAGGGGGAGACAGCACGACGGTCACGCCAACACCGGCGAGCCGGTCACCCTGAGGGCCGCACGGGACTCCAATCGCAGCCTCTGTCCCAGGACCTCTGGGCACGAAGGACCCCCGGCTGCGACCTCCCACTGTGGGTCACTGGCGCGCTCACCGAGGGCCGCACGCGACTCCGTGACGGACAAGTGTCCCCACCCTGCACTGTCCACTCACAAGTCCGGCAACGGTGCCTGCCACAGCTCCCGCAGGGGGACGGGGTAGAGAGCTTCGTAGCGCCTCTGCTGCTCAGACCCGTGAATGGCGTAGGCGTTGAACTTGGTCACGTCGGGGGGGAAGTAGCTCCAGGGAAGGTGGGCTCTGCCTTCCCACCTGGCCTCTCCTCTGGACACACGGAAGGACAGGGCAAGTTCTTGCTGCGGAAACAGCAGGGGAAGCAAAAAGGTGCTGCCAACGGGGGCGGGGCGGGGCGGGGGGGGGGGGGGCACGCCGGGTGGTGGCGCGCCTGGCTGAGCGCACATTACAATGAGCAAGGGCCCGGGTTCGAGCCCCCAGGCTCCACCTGCAGGGGAAAACTTCACGAGTGGTCGAGTAGGGCTGCAGGTGTCTGTCTCTCTCCCTCGATATCTCCCCCATCCTTCTCTGTCTGTACTCAATAAGTAAATAAATATAGAAGCATGATGGAAGATAAAAAACGAGACTTGTACACATAAGGACTTGAACTTTTTTTATAAAGAAAATATTTATTTATTTATTCCCTTTTGTTGCCCTTGTTATAATTATTGTTGTTACTGTCGTTGTTGGCTAGGACAGAGAGAAATGGAGAGAGGAGGGGAAGACAGAGAGGGGAAGAGAAAGACAGACACCTGCAGACCTGCTTCACCGCCTGGGAAGCGACTCCCCTGCAGGTGGGGAGCCGGGGGGCTCGAACCGGGATCCTATGCCGGTCCCTGCGCTTTGTGCCACATGCGCTTAACCCGCTGCGCCACCGCCCGACCCCCAGGACTTGAACTTCTATCTTTATCACTTACTTTCCACACATTCCTTCTTCCAGAGAGCAGGAGCACCAAGTGCTGTCCATGTCTGTCAAAATTAAATTCCTCATGAGAGTCTGAAAGAGACAGACAGACAGACAGACAGACACATACCAGAGCCCTGCTGAGCTCTGGCTGACGGTGACGCTGGGGGCTGAACCTAGGACCTCAGAGCCTCAGGCAAGGGGGTCTTTTGCAGAAACACTGCGAGTGTCCCCAGACCCGGCTTTCTTGACTGTAAGGTGAAATGGCCACACGGTGGCGACAGCCTCTTAGCCAACACGACAGTCCAACAGCATCAGCTTCTCTTTCTCTTTTTGTTTCTTTCCCCCCAGGACCTTGCACTGGTGCTGTTCTTATGCTCCTGGTGGGCTTCTACCTTTAACTCCAGACAGAGACGGGGGGAAAGCCCGCCTGCTCCGAGAGCCTCTCCTGGGAATGGAGGGTGGTGTCCCCATGTGGTCTGGGGGCTGGACTCTAGGTCCTGAAGCCTGGTGGCGTGTGCTGCCTACAACGGGATCACCTCCCAGCCCCCAGTCGCACCTGTCAGAGGGGGGTGATGCCTCAAGTGAGAAGGGAGGTACAAAGCTACGGTTGTTCTTCTGGAAAAACATCAACAGACTTTCCACATTAGAAATAAAAAATACAGGGAGTCGGGCGGTAGCGCAGTGGGTTAAGCGCACATGGAGTAAAGCGCAAGGACTGGAGTAAGGATCCCGGTTTGAGCCCCCCGGCTCCCCACCTGCAGGGGAGTCACTTCACAGGCGGTGAAGCAGGTCTGCAGGTGTCTGTCTTTCTCTCCCCCTCTGTCTTCCCCTCCTCTCTCCATTTGTCTCTGTCCTATCCAACAATAACAACAGCAGTAACAACAAGAGTAACAAACTGGGAAAAATGGCCTCCAGGAGCAGTGGATTAGTAGTGCAAGCACCAAGCCCCGGAAATAACCCTGGAGGCAGAAAAATGATACACGTATATATCAAAACAAGGGGGAAGAAAATGGTGCCCAAAACCTGAAAGAGACTCTGCCCGGCATTCACAGGGACCAAGGTCCCTGGGTGTCAGGAACCGAGAGGGTCTGGGTGTCATTCCAGACGTGCAGTGGTGGCGCACAGGGCGTCTCACTGGTCAGCGCCACACTAAACCTGCTGTGACTTCTCGACAGGTGAAGCCTGCGGATAACCTAGTCTTTCACATCTACAGAAAGAGCAGCTGCCAACCAGGTAATAAGGCCCCCACGGAGGTGATGAAACTTGGACAAGGAGAATCCAAAGTTCTGAGAGGGTCGAGGAAAATCCACGTGTGTGATGTGTGTGCTCAACCAGGTGCACAGCAAGCCGCCTGGCCCCGAAAAATCCACACGTGTGAACCAGCTTTTACATCCGGAACTGACGTGTAACGTGTGACGTGTGATGTTAAAGTGAGACCCAGGCATTCAAGAGCATCCCCAAGAAACATTTCCATAAAGGAGTTTAATTTATGTATAGGTCTCTATTTCTGAATAGCTAATATGTAACACATGTTTCAGCCTCATAAGTCTTTGTTTTTGAGTAATTTTCATTTAGGAAAAAAAATCTTGCAATTTTTAAGAATAACCAGCTATATATTATTGAGGTAAAAATAAATTTTATTTATTTTAAACACTTATAATACATGTTTTAGACACACACACAAATCACACACTTCTATAAAAATAAGTATCGGGAGTCGGGCGGTAGCGCAGCGGGTTAAGCACACGTGGCGCAAAGCGCAGGGACCGGCGTAAGGATCCCGGTTCGAGTCCCCGGCTCCCCACCTGCAGGGGAGTCGCTTCACAGGCGGTGAAGCAGGTCTGCAGGTGTCTGTCTTTCTCTCCTCCTCTCTGTCTTCCCCTCCTCTCTCCATTTCTCTCTGTCCTAGCCAACAACAACGACAACAACAATAACAACTACAACAATAAAACAACAAGGGCAACAACAGGGAATAAGTTAATTAAAAAATATATATAAGTATAAATAAGTATCTTCAGATTAGTTCAGATCAGCATTCCCCTGACAGTCTGGACTTAACAAACAGTAGCACAGAGGCAGCGTGTTCTAGACAGCTCATACTTACGGACAAAGTTCGACTTCCAGATACTGCTCGCTTTCGGCATTCAGGAAGAACGCTTCCACGACTTTTGAAAAGAGGCGACACAGAGGCGTTAGATACTGCTTCAACAGCAGGCAAGCCCTCACACCCTAGCGCACAGAAGGAACACGCGCGTGTTTTCACGCTGGCGCCGTCTGCAGTAGCAAGACGGACAAAGCGAGCCAGAGCCGCGCCGCCCATCGGGCTCCCACCCTGGCCGCTCAGCCGACTGTCTAGCCGGCCACCAGAGTGAGTGCTGTTAACAGAACTGGCACCACGCAGGGATACGTGGTCTGCCGGCGCAGAAAGGAAAACTGGGTCTTAGCTCCAGGAAACGGGATTCCGGGAGAGGGTCTCATCTTGAGACGGGAGCTAGCGGGGAGCGGAAAGGAAAGTGAAGAGGCGGTTCCAGCAAGAGGCAGGAAGGCCACAGGTCAGGGGCTGTGGATCGTTCCTTCCCTCCCTGCCTCCTTCCCTCCCTCCCTCCCTCCTTCCTTCCTTCCTGCAAAAAATGGTTCTGCCAAAAAAGACTGTCCTGCCTGAGGCTCCAGTGGCCACGTTCAGCCCTCTGCAGCATCCGCAGCGCTGGAGCCTCAGGCAGGACAGTGTTTTCTGGCAGAACATTACGCTGTCTGAGGCTTAGTTGGAGGACCACATGAGGTTTCATCTAACCAGACGGATATCAAGACAGAAAGATGCGGCGCGCTGGAGAATAAACGGCTGGCCGCAGTGGAGAAGCTCGAACAGGGATGGCAGGAAGGAGGGAACTTCCCAGAGGATGGGAGCCGGAGCACGTTCGTTCCCAGGCAGCAGAGCGGAGGGCAAGTTGCAGAGGGAGACAGCGAGATGGGCTGGGGGTGAAGCGGCAGCGCTGAGACCCGCTGAGCGGGTGACGTCGGGGCGCCGGGCAGCAGCGGGCAGGGGGGCCGGCCCTTGCCAGGCTGTCACGAGAGGCGACGTCTCCGGACAGCTCGCCCGCGGGGACGGCCGTGCCAAGACCACGCGGCCAGCTGACAGCCGGCCTGAGCGGCCACCTTCCGGCAGTGAGGTGACTCGCCGCAGGAGGGGACGGGGTCCTTCCAGGTAAGCAGTGTGCGCCCGGCGGCAGGGCAGATCTGCAGTGGGGCCGGCCCTGCAGGACCGGCAGCGACCTGGCACCCGGGTGTGCCGGCCACACGGCCGCGGCACGACGGGAGAGCGCGGGGGCTGGCGCCTGGGGGGGCGTACGCGGCAGGGCCCCCGCCAGACGGACCCCGCTCCCCCAGGGCCGTGCACACCAGGCGACGCCTCCACTCGCCTTCGTAGTCCCACAGCTGCTTGAAGGGCTGCCCGGGCTCTCCGGGGGGGGCTGCAGGGTCGTTGAACAGGGGGGCGCTGACTTCCAGCAGCAGGCCTGCGGCTCCGGCTCCGGCTCCGGGACTCAGCCTGACCAGCACGGGCTCGTGTGTCACGGGACGCCCGTCCCACGTGTGCCGGATCAGGAACTCCATCGGAAGGTTCGAGGGCACAGACGCTGGAGAGACAGAGAAACGCGGGGAAGAGACACGAGGAGCGCGGAGTGACCCCCTCAGGTCCTGGGACCCAGCCTGGCCAGGAGCCGCCGCCAGCTCGGGGGACAGACACGCAGAGACAGAGGAGCTCCCGGGTGCGAGGATTCCCTCAGGCGGGACACCGGACAGGATGGGGGACCAGGAGCACAGACGGGACCAGAGGGACAGACGGGGACCAGGGGGGACAGACGGGGACCAGGGGGACAGACGTGGGACCAGGGGGACAGACGGGGGGACCAGGGGGACAGACGGGGGGACCAGGGGGACAGACGGGGGGACCAGGGGGACAGACGGGGGGACCAGGGGGACAGACGGGAGACCAGGGGGACAGACAGGGGGACCAGGGGGACAGACGGGGGGACCAGGGGGACTGACGGGGGACCAGGGGGACAGATGGGGGACCAGGGGGGACAGACGGGGGACCAGGGGGGACAGACGGGGGGTCCAGGGGGACAGAAAGGGGGACCAGGGGGGACAGACAGGGGGACCAGGGGGGACAGACGGGGGACCAGGGGGGACAGACGGGGGGACCAGGGGGACAGACGGGGGGTCCAGGGGGACTGACGGGGGACCAGGGGGACAGACGGGGACCAGGGGGACAGACGGGGGACCAGGGGGGACAGACGGGGGACCAGGGGGGACAGACGGGGGGTCCAGGGGGACAGAAAGGGGGACCAGGGGGGACAGACAGGGGGACCAGGGGGACAGACGGGGACCTGGGGGACAGACGGGGGGACCAGGGGGACAGACAGGGGGACCAGGGGGACAGACGGCGACCAGGGGGACAGACGGGGGGACCAGAGGGACAGACGGGGACCAGAGGGACGTACGGCGACCAGGGGGACAGACGGGGACCAGGGGGACAGACGGGGGGACCAGGGGGACAGACGGGGGGACCAGGGGGACAGACGGGGGGACCAGGGGGACAGACGGGAGACCAGGGGGACAGACAGGGGGACCAGGGGGACAGACGGGGGGACCAGGGGGACTGACGGGGGACCAGGGGGACAGACGGGGACCAGGGGGACAGACGGGGGACCAGGGGGGACAGACGGGGGGTCCAGGGGGACAGAAAGGGGGACCAGGGGGGACAGACAGGGGGACCAGGGGGACAGACGGGGACCTGGGGGACAGACGGGGGGACCAGGGGGACAGACAGGGGGACCAGGGGGACAGACGGCGACCAGGGGGACAGACGGGGGGGACCAGAGGGACAGACGGGGACCAGAGGGACGTACGGCGACCAGGGGGACAGACGGGGACCAGGGGGACAGACGGGGACCAGAGGGACAGACGGGGGGACCAGGGGGACAGACGGGGGGACCAGGGGGACAGACGGGGGGACCAGGGGGACAGACGGGGGGACCAGGGGGACAGACGGGAGACCAGGGGGACAGACAGGGGGACCAGGGGGACAGACGGGGGGACCAGGGGGACAGACAGGGGGACCAGGGGGACAGACGGGGGGACCAGGGGGACTGACGGGGGACCAGGGGGACAGACGGGGACCAGGGGGACAGACGGGGGACCAGGGGGGACAGACGGGGGACCAGGGGGGACAGACGGGGGACCAGGGGGACTGACGGGGGACCAGGGGGGACAGACGGGGGACCAGGGGGGACAGACGGGGGGTCCAGGGGGGACAGACGGGGGGGTCCAGGGGGACAGAAAGGGGGACCAGGGGGGACAGACAGGGGGACCAGGGGGACAGACGGGGACCTGGGGGACAGACGGGGGGACCAGGGGGACAGACAGGGGGACCAGGGGGACAGACGGCGACCAGGGGGACAGACGGGGGGACCAGAGGGACAGACGGGGACCAGAGGGACGTACGGCGACCAGGGGGACAGACGGGGACCAGGGGGACAGACGGGGACCAGAGGGACAGACGGGGGGACCAGGGGGACAGACGGGGGGACCAGGGGGACAGACGGGGACCAGAGGGACAGACGGGGACCAGGGGGACAGACGGGGACCAGGGGGACAGACGGGGACCAGGGGGACAGATGGGAACCAGGGGGACAGACAGGGGGACCAGGGGGACAGACGGGGTTGGGGACCGCTCCCCGCGCTGCCGACGGCCAGGTGGCGGTGGAGCGCGGCCGGCGGGGACAGAGGCTCACCCTGGTCCGCCCTCCAGCGACGGTCTTGCCGGGAACCGGAGCCGCGGTGACCCGCCCATTTCCGGCCGCCAGCACTTCCGCCCGGCTCCGGCCCCGCCCACCTGGCCCCGCCTCCGCGCGACTGGCCAATAGCGCGAGAGCATCCGCCCCGCGCGTGCGCGGAAGCGGCCACGCCCACCCTGCGTGCTGACGCGCCGACGCGCTGACGTGACGGCGTCGCCGTCTCCAAGGAGCGGCCCCGCTCGCGTTTCAAAGTCGCGGGGCGGGACGCGGCCACCCGGGGACACGGTTCCCGCGCACATCGTGGCCGTCGGCGCCCGGGAGGAGGCGGCGCGCGACCGACGGACGCCTCGAGGGACCCCGGGGGCGGCATGGCGGCCTTGTCCCGCGAGCAAAGTAGGCGGGCCAGGGCTCGGGGATGGCGAGGGACACCGACCCCAGGGGGACACACGGACACCGACCCCAGGGGGACACAGGACACACGGACACCGACCCCCAAAGTGGGGACACACGGACACCGACCCCCAAAGTGGGGACACACGGACACCGACCCCCAAAGTGGGGACACACGGACACCGACCCCCAAAGTGGGGACACACGGACACCGACCCCCAAAGTGGGGACACACGGACACCGACCCCCAAAGTGGGGACACACGGACACCGACCCCTGGGGGACACACGGACACCGACCCCAGGGGGACACACGGACACCGACCCCCAAAGTAGGGACACACGGACACCGACCCCAGGGGGACACACGGACACTGACCCCCAGAGGGACACACGGACACTGACCCCCAGGGGGACACACGGACACTGACCCCCAGGGGGACACACGGACACTGACCCCCCAGAGTGGGGACACACGGACGCTGACCCCCAGAGTGGGGACACACGGACGCTGACCCCCAGAGTGGGGACACACGGACGCTGACCCCCAGAGTGGGGACACACGGACGCTGACCCCCAGAGTGGGGACACACGGACGCTGACCCCCAGAGTGGGGACACACGGACGCTGACCCCCAGAGTGGGGACACACGGACACGGACCCCCAGGGGGACACACGGACACTGACCCCCAGAGTGGGGACCCCCAGGACACAGAGGGACACTGGCCCCAGGCCTGGTCCGGGTGGTGACGGCGCCACCCTGTGCCCGTGGGGGAGGGACAGTGAGGGGTCTGGCGCCTGGGCCAGGGGCTCCGCTGTCCGGGTCACACGGGAGCCGCGGGCTGGTGGGGGTGGCAGGCGGGGCCACTGGGAAGGGTCAGCGCCCCCCTCAGGCTGCTGTGGGTGCAGCGTCTGCCCTGCGGGGTGGGGGTGGGGGTGGGGCTGGCGGCCGCAGTCTAGAACGAGGCCTGTCTGATGGCTTCATGGATGCGGCCTCAGCGCCAGAGCTGCGGGGCCTGGTGTGTGCGTGTGTGCACGCGTGTTTGTGTGTGTGCGCGTGTGTGCGTGTACATGAGTGTGGGTGCATGTGTGCGTGTGTTTGTGCATGTGTGTGCCTGTGTGCGCGTGTGCATGAGTGTGTGTGCATGTGTACGCCTGTGTGCCTATGTGTGTATGTGTGTGTGCCTATGTGTGTGCGTGTGTGTGTGTCTGTGCTTGTGTGTGTGTGTGCGTGTGTGTATGTGTGTGCCTGTGTGCGCGTGTGCATGAGTGTGTGTGCATGTGTACGTACGTCTGTGTGCCTATGTGTGTATGTGTGTGTGCCTATGTGTGTGCGTGTGTGTGTGTGTCTGTGCTTGTGTGTGTGTGTGCGTGTGCGCGTGCGCGTGTGCGTGTGTGTGTGTCTGTGCTTGTGTGTGTGTGTGTGTGCGTGTGCGCGTGCGCGTGCGCGTGTGTGTGTCTGTGCTTGTGTGTGTGCGTGTGCGTGTGCGCGTGCGCGTGTGCGTGTGTGTGTGTCTGTGCTTGTGTGTGTAGGCTGCATTGACCTCAGCAGCCCTGTGCAGCTGCCCTTTGTTGCTGGCCTACCAGCCCTTTCTGCTTCCTCTTCCCAGAGGAACCCGCTCTTAAGTTATAAAATATTATTTATAGCGTAAATTGTTTCAGTTGTATTATTTAAGTTTGAAGAGAAGTAGAAATGGTTTTGTGTTTTGTATATCAGATAATAATTACATTATTTCTAGTGTTTAAAAATCATTTAACTTTGCCCAGTGAACTACAAATTGTTTTTTCTTTTTGTTTCAGATCAAAAACTAAATGATGCTTACAAAAATTATCAAGTGGACAGTTTTACCAAGTATTCAGCAATACAGGTATGTAAATTAATACGGTCTGATAAACTGGCCTCACGATCGTGCTAAGTATAGCTACATAAAAATAAATGCAAAATAGATTCTACTGACGAGTGTTCTCGTGCGACGTCGCCTACAGTACTTGGAATCTCCGTCTACGATTTACTTCCTGTAAGGGTAAAAGCTAAAGCCAGCTGTTGCTTAATGAATATGCACTCGTAGGCCATCGACATGAACATGAGTGCTTTGACCTTTTAGAGTTGGAACCTGCACGTCTATGTGATTGATTTCCCAGAAAGGAACAGGAAAGGTGGCAAACTTAGACGCATCACCTGGGAAGCATCGAGGATCGCATTTCGGGTTCCTGACGGAGGCGTTTTGATATAGAGGAGAAGGAGGGTGACGTAACGGTCAGATGAACGAGTCACGAGGCAAAATGGTCTGCTGGAGAGGCGAGGGAAAGAAGCACTACGCTGGACAGAAGAAAAGAGAGGGAGGAGAGACGAGAATGTAGCACGCAGTGTCTAGAAGGTTTGAGCTGTCTGGAGGGAAAGGACAGCCAGAGGCCAGACATTCTCACCAACTCCGTGAGGCGCTCGTGACAAACCTCGAGTACGGGCCTGTGCTACGGCAGCTCTGGGGACAGAACTAAGCAGAAGGCAGGAGAGCTTGCTGTGCAGGAGGCCTGAGAGAATGGCCTAGGTAAACAACGACAGCAGCAACAACAACAATTGCAGCACAACGATTAAAAAAAACAAAAGATATAGTCGCCACATCACCGATTGGGGATTTAAGAAAAAGATGTTGGTATAATCTTTATTGGATATAGAGATCAAGAGGGTAGGGAGACATAGAGATGCCTGCAGCACTGCTTCACCACTGGCAAATCTTTCCCCTACACATGGGGACTGGGGGCTTGAACCCGGGTCCTTGTGCCCTGTAATGTGTACGCTTAACTGGGCGCACTACCACCTGGCCCCCACCAATTAACCCCCACAGCAGAGGTGGTTTACATCTCAAAATCAATCAGTGTAAAAAGTCAAAGGAACGGAAAATAAGGGAAGAAAGTCTATGTGATTATCTCAGGAGACCCAGAAAATAATTATTAAAATCCAGCTCCCTGGGAGTGAGGTGGTGGTGCACCTGGTTGAGCACACACACACACTACCATATTCAAAGACCTGGGTTCAACCCCCCAGGCGTCCCCCCCCCCCCCCCGGGAGCCTCATGAGCAGTGAAGTGATGCAACAGGTGTCTCTCTCCCTCTGCCCTCTCAATTACCGTCTGTCCTATCAAGTAGAAAGAAGGGAAAATAATATCTGATGGGCCTAGACCTCAAATAGAGCCCTCTCTCCATTGCTACCGGTCATGTCTGTCAGGAACAACACAATAGACCCCTTTGTGGGCCTCCGCAGGACAACATGCTCTATGCTACACCGAGGAAGATGGGTCCTGAAATTGGGGCAGCTTGGAACGTTCCTACTCATGACCACAGGATGTGAGCTCAGATCTACAGGGATGCAGAGGTCACACAGGCTCCTAAGCTGAATATGGGCCCCAGATCATATCACATCAAATTGATGGGGTTTACAGTCAACAATATTTATACACCTTTCCCATATTTGGGAGCTACTCTCTTCCCTGATCCAGCTTTCTGGTCCTTCTTCCAGCCATGACATCATCTCCCCAGACAATAACTTGGATCCACCTGCATATCAGAGTTCAGGCTCAGGGGAAAAAAACTAGTGTAGTCATGGGCCCTTTGGAACAGAACTGAAATATGCCTACTAGCTATCTACAAAATGGAGCGCCTCCCCCCCCCATCTTCATCTGCACTATTCCAGCCTTTAGGCTCATGATTGTTTAACAATCTGGCTTTATATGTTGACTCTCTTTTCAGCCACCAGGTTCCATATGATGCCAACCAGACTTCCCTGAACAAACAACCCCACCCATGTGTCCTGGAGCTCTGCTTCCCCAGAGCCCTGCCCCACTAGGGAAAGAGAGAGACAGGCTGGGAGTGTGGATCCACCTGTCAACACCCATGTTCAGCGGGGAAGCAATGACAGAAGCCAGACCTTCCACCTTCTGCATCCCACAGTGACCCTGGGTCCATGCTCCCAGTGGGATAGAGAATAGGAAAGCTATCGGGGGAGGGGATGGGATACGGAGTTCTGGTGGTGGGAACTGTGTGGAGTTGTACCCCTCTTATCCTATGGTTTTGTCAGTGTTTCCTTTTTATAAATAAAAAATTTTTTAAAGAAATAAAAATAATCTCCAGGAGCAGTGGATTCATCTTGCAGGTACTGAACCCCACCCATAACCCTAATAGCAAAAAAAATAAAAATAAAAAAACCCACCCAATTCCCTGCCATTATAAAGACCCTTGAGACTGGGGGAAAGAAACACTCTTGTGGTCCAGCAGGTGACTCAGTGGATAAAGCACTGGACTCTCGAGCAGGAGGTGCTGAGTTCACTCCCCAGCATCACGGGTACCAGAGTGATGTCTGGTCCCCCCACCACCGTCTTTCTCACAAATAAAATCTTTAAAAAATAAATAACCTTCCCCTTACACTATGGTGTGGAAGTGTATCAGCCACTAAAGGTCAGGTGACAGGCTGCATCCGCTCATGCAAAGTGTCCAGCCTGGAATCTGAAGGAAAGAGACTCTTCTCACTTCTGCCGGAAGAAATGGGGAGACGAGGGTGGGAGGAGAGGCACCAAGGGTAGGAAAATGTTCGGAAATGGTGGTGGGGACCCGACTTCAGGGCTGTGTCAAAAGGAGGAATTTGGGAGTCGGGCGGTAGCGCAGCGGGTTAAGCGCAGGTGGTGCAAAGCACAAGGACCGGCATAAGGATCCCAGTTCGAGCCCCCGGCTCCCCACCTGCAGGGGGAGTCGCTTCACAGGCGGTGAAGCAGGTCTGCAGGTGTCTGTCTTTCTCTCCCCCTCTCTGTCTTCCCCTCCTCTCTCCATTTCTCTCTGTCCTATCCAACAACGACAACAACAATAACTACAACAATAAAAAACAACAAGGGCAACAAAAGGGAATAAATAAGTAAAATAAATTTTTTTAAAAAAAGGAATTTATTAGGCAAGCTTTCTCAATAAACCTTTTTTCCTGAATCAGGGAGTGATGTTAACTCGTTTCCCCACTTGCCGTATGCTAGGGTCGAGGTGGTTGGTTCGATTTGGTTTTTTACTCGACACTGTCCCCCAGACGACACGCAGCAGCCCGCTAGTGCCTACACCACGGCCCCACGTGCTGCAGCGGCTGGCCTTTCCTCGAGCTCACCTGGTCACTCTCTGACTCTGGCAGTGGGGTCTTTGTTGGGTGTAGGGCTAGCCCTCCTTCCCTTCTCCTCTTGGCCAGTCTCACCCACTTGGCATGGGAGTGGCTGGGCGGCTATTTCCCGGCAGCTGCCGTGGAACGACAGGCCTGACGTGGCAGTGACTGTCAGGCATCAAACCAGCTCCCCCTCCTCTGCTCCATGCTCCATTGCTGACACTATGGTCTATTTACAGAATCACTGTTTTGCCTGAAATAGCCCCACCACATTATCCCCTCAGGGTGTTGCTAATTCCCGCCAGTTAAAACCATCCTAACAGTTGCTGAGGACGCTTCCACCTTCCCAGCATGCCTTTTGCCTCTCTCCACCCCCTTTCCTAGCCATCTCCATTCCTTGCCTCTGCTGGTTTTTACCCTCTAAAGCCCACTTCCGTTCCTGGTTTTGCTCTCTTCCTCTCCTCTTCCTCCTCTCTTTTCTTTCCCGCATCCCGTCCTGGAGAAGGGCTGGCGTGCATAGCGGGAGGCGGCCATTTTGCTAGCTCCACGTGTCCTAAACCTGCTGTGCTCACACCTGACTCTGGGGCATCTGCGTGAATAAAGATTTGCGTTCCCACCCCTCCACGAGTTCCTGGTCTCTCTCTCTCCCTCGATGCAGCCCCGACAGTTGACTACCCACGTGCTCCTAGGTGGAGGTCAGGGCCTGTTTGTCAAGAATCTGTTTGATCTCTTTGAGCTGATTTGTCAGCAAAGTTGAATGTTCTTGGCATGTGTCATTCTCGAATCCTGTCTTGTATTACAATGATAGACTCAGGTGCTTTTTTCTGTTACATTTTTTTTTATTTTCTACTTTTCTATTACATTTTCTGGCTTCTCTCGGTTTTTAAGGAATCACCCTGGGAGTCGGGCGGTAGCCCAGCGAGCTAAGCGCATGTGGCGCAAAGCACAAGGACCGGCGTAAGGATCCCGGTTCGAGCCCCCGGCTCCCCACCTGCAGGGGAGTCGCTTCACAGGCAGTGAAGCAGGTCTGCAGGTGTCTGTCTTTCTCTCCCCTCCTCTCTCCATTTCTCTCTGTCCTATCCAACAACAATGACATCAATAATAACTACAACAATAAAACAACAAGGGCAACAAAAGGAAATAAATAAATATAAAAATATTTAAAAAAAAAAAAAAAAGAAACTTAAAAAGAAAAAGAAATCACCCTTCTTTTAAGCGCTGACCTGTCTGGTAACCTAGTGGATTCTTTTCATCCCTCCCAGTAATTCCCAAGCTAAGTGACTACACTGTCTTTAGTGTAGTGTTGTCTCTTCCTTGCTGGTGTTTAAAGCCGTCTCCACGCCCCTGCGACAGGTCACATCGACTGGGAATGTCAGTGCCTGTCAGGTTTGGCCGCAGTGGTTAGCAGCCTTGCGTCACACAGAATTTAAAGAAGTGCTTCTGATAGGTGATCACGAAAGACAGTTGGTCCAGCCTTGGCACTGGTGTTGATTTCTGAATGCTTTCCTTTCTCAAATCTAGAGTTCTTCCTGTTCCTAGTTCACCAAGAGTTATATTAAACATAGGTGTTAGAATTCACCAGATTGGTCTACGGCCATACCACCCTGAACACACCCCATCTCGTCTGATCTCAGAAGCTAAGCAGGGTCAGCGGACCTGGTTAGTACTTGGATGGGAGAATTCACCAGATTAATTTCCAATACCAATAAGATGAGTCTTTCTTCTCTTTCTTTTATGTATTAATAGATTATAAAAATAGGTTATGTGGTCAAGGAGGTGGCGCAGTGATAAAGATTTGGACTCTCAAGCATGAGGTCCCGAGTTCGCTCCCCGGCAGCACATGTACCAGAGTGATGTCTGGTTCTTTCTCTCTCCTCCTGTCTTTCTCATAAATAAATAAAATCTTTTAAAAAAGAAAAAAGGTTATAAAATTTTCTATTGTCCTTCATCTTAACTGTACTTTGGCAGAATGATGAAACATTTAAGATGCAGTGTTCTCTGTTACAGAAGGCCGACCTCAAGGGAGACGGAGATGACCTTCTAGGAAACTCAGTAGTGGACCAGCAAAGGTAAGGAAGGCAGTGCTGCCAGAAACGATACCACTTTCCTGACTAGTACCGAAATGATCCCTGTGGCTGTAGGCTTACTTATCCGTGGCCTGATCTGTTTAGGTTTAAGTGATCTGTAAGAAACAGAACTAGGCTGATCGCATCTAAGAATGGTTCTGGGGGTGGGGTCGTGCCCCCCAGCCCTTTCCAACATTTAACAGTGGCTGGGAACACTTATACTTGTCACAGGGAGGGCATGAGAGTGGCATTAACGGGGTTGAGGCCAGGCCTGGTGTTCCCCTCCTCAAGTGTCCAGATCAGCTCTCGGCAGCAAACACTCATGGAGCCCCCGTAGTTCACTGGACTGAGGCTGAGGATCCCGTGTGCAGGGAAGGAGAAGCAGCTCTGACAGCTGTGGTGGATCTCACACTGACATTGTGACATGCTGAGTGCCTGAGACCTAGTGTAGCCGCCTTCATTTTGATTATTCGATTTTTCTCCAGCCTTCTAACTCCTGTTCTTGCTGAATATGAGAGGAATCTAGAAGAGCAAAATGGGCAGCTGAAATATTATCAGGTATGGACTCAGAGGTTCAAGCCTCTGTCTTTTCAGTGGTATTGATGAGGTAATAGCGATATGTAGCTGTTATCAAACAGTCCTTAGTCGTGTGTGTGTGTGTGTGTGTGTGTGTGTGTGTGTGTGTGTGTGTGTGTCTGACGTTACACTTGGTTTTTTAATCTAGCTTCCTTGCGTCTGCTGTCTGGCAAGATCAACAAGTAGACCCTTGGAAGTATCTCTGAAGCTTTATTGTTTGCTTATTTTTAATTATTATGGTTGTGTGTGTGTGTGTGTGTGTGTTGCCTCCAGGGTCATTGTTTGCTTATTTCTCCCCTCGGAAGGACTGAAGCCAGCTCATTCTTGTAAACATTTCTCTTGATGCTTAAGCTGTTGCATTTCCCCTTACCTGGAGAGTGAGCTCCCCATCCCCCAATTTCAGATAGTATGTATGTCATATACATACATGCATACATACACACACACACACACATAGATGCATACACATACATACATACACATATACCCTCCAGGGGTCCTGTGCCTGCACTGTGAATCCCCTGCTCCTGGAGGCCATTTTTCCCATTTTGTTGCTCTTGTTATTGTTGCTATTGCTGTTGTTGTTGGATAGGACAGGGAGAAATTGAGATGGGAGGGGAGGACAGACACGCGGAGAGAAAGACAGACACCTGCAGACCTGCTTCACCGCCTGTGAAGTGATCCCCCTGCAGGTGAGGAGCCGGGGGCTCGAACCGGGATCCTTGCGCCGGTCCTTGTGCTTTGCATCATGTGCGCTTAACCCGCCACACTACCGCCCGGCCTGTTTGTCAGATTTTACTGCCAGGAACCATCGATCCACTTCTCAGAGTGCAGTAGATGAGGAAGCTGACTGTTGTGACCGAGGGTCACCCCCGGTCCCGAAGTGTCTGCGAGGAGAGTGTGCACAGGCTGACAGAGAGCTGAGGCAATGGCGCTGTTCTGGGTGCAGTTGGCGTCTCAAGGAGCCTATTTACAGAGTCTGCCTAGTATTTATCATCTTTGACTTGGAAATGTTTGGCAGTACGTCTTAAATAGATGCTGTTTGTCCCGCTGAGCCCCCCAGGAGGTGAGGGCCTTTCTCTCTCAGCCGGGATCTCCTCAGACTCCCGGGATCCCGGGGTCAGGTCAGCTGTGACAAGAGGGCGGGGTGACCCGACACGGTGCAGACGCAGACGGACGCCTTCTGAGAACCAGCCCGGGGAGTGGCCCCTGCGTGGACCGTGGACACGGCAGACACGCTCTCCGCTGTTTGCTCCCACCGTCTGCTCCGAAGCTGTGTGGACGGACGTGGACGCCAGGGCTCAGCGTTGAGTAGAGGAAGCCCCTGCCCCGCTCCTGACAGCCGGCACCACGCCCACCACGGTCGCACAGGGCGGCCGGGCGCCGCACGCCACACGCCGCCGCACGCCGCACGGGAAGAAGCACGTAGGGCAGGCCCGGCTTCTGCTCTTCCACAAGCCCTTTCCCGATCCCGACTGGACTGCTCAGCCTTAGAGCTTTCCGCCTGCCCGCCTCCATGCTCCTGGCGAGAGAGGCGCTGAGGAGGAGGAGGAGGAGGAGGAGGAGGAGGCGGCGGCAGCGGCCAGCACCTGCGCGCCTTGCGTGGCCCTGCTGCGTGGTGTTGAGGTGTCCTCTCCCACGTGAGCCGTCTCCGCCTGGGCGTCGTCAGGGCAGCAGCAAGCTCTAGTTTGCACAGATGGCGTCTTTTGTTTGGGGACCAGTGAGTCTAAAATTCCTGCTGGATTCACTCTTGGGATTCTGTGATGCCGTGTGGTCCGAGTGGCGTAAGACGAAACGTCTAGTGATCTTGAAAGTAAACTCCTAGCTATTCAGTCTGTACAGCCTATCAGATCCATGTGTCTCCGTAAGCAACGATGTTACTAAGACATGTAGCTTCATCGTTAATATTCAGCTGACATTTCCGCAGCTTTAAAGGAGCAGTTGTTCAAAACTGCGAAGCGGGGATAATTGCTGCGATAAGACGCGGACACTTGAGTGAGCGCTCGGGACCTGTCACCTGCTTCTCCATCGCCTCTGTCCCGCATCGCTGGCCGGGTATCCGCGGTGACTCCTGGGACTTGGGCTCAGCAGGGGCCCGGGGGTGGCCGCCTTCAGACCTGCTGAGCGCGTGGGGTGCCTGCGACTCGTCTCCCAGCCCGGGGCCCACGGGTGCCCTGCCTGACGGGGGGGGAAGGCTGCCCAGCCCCTCGCCCCGCTCGCTCCAGGCCCGGCTCCTCTCCTGTGGCCCCGGTGTGAGTCCCGCGCCCACCTCCTGCTCTCCACACCCCCACTCGCCCTCACTCAGAGCCGGCTCTGGTCTCTGCCCACCCCCCGTTCACTGCGCCACTACCCACTAGGCTCCACTGCCCGCTGCTTCTCCCATCTTCACTTCCTGAGACGCCGCCTTTCTCCAGGTAAAACCCTGCAGCTCTTTGGTCCTGTCAGAGGAAGCTACTTCGCCTCACCTTCCTTTCTTCCCTTCTGCTGCACACTCTTCTTTCCAATAAGCGTTTTCACGAGCTTTTCTGCTGAGGTGCGTGTCGGCGACTGCTGGTTTGCCAGCCTCGCACAGCACAGTTCAGGTGCTAAAGGTCGAGTCAGAGGCTGAATGAACGACAGCTAAAGATGACTTGGGTTTCCTTTGTTTGCGATTAGCACTTTACTTTCTGAAATGCCAGCACTTAAAGATGGCCTCAATAGAAAAAAAAAAAAAAAAAAGACTCAGTCTGTGTTTTAAAAAATTTCGAGACATACAATTAATTTTCCCCTCTCATATTAATTAATTAGTGATTTATATGACTACATTTTGCTAGGAGTGTACATAAACACCATTCCCACCACCAAAGGACTGTGACCCATCCCTCCCGCCCACTCCCACCCCCCACTGGCCCAGGAAGCTGCATGTCTACCCCTCACCACTGGGTTTTTACTTTGGTGCCCTACTTACAATTTGGTCAGGTCCTGCTTTTAGTTTCCCTTTCAGATCTTCTAAGTCAGCTTCTGTTGATGAGTGGGATCATCCCATACTCATCTTTATCTTTCTGACTTAGCTCACAAATAAATAAATAAATAAATAAAATAAAGATGGCCTCGGCTAAGGTACGTTCGTTAAGATGCACACGCTGAAGGGACCATCTGGGATCTGCTTCAGTGGCGTATCGAGGGCACTCTTTCATCTGTTTTTCTTTCTTTTTAATTTTCTTATCATCTTTATTTGCTTATTGGATAGAGACAGCCAGAAATTGAGAGGTGGGGAGAGAGAGAGAGGGAAGGAGACAGACACCTGCAGCCCTGCTTCACCACTCAGGAAGCTTTCCCTCTACAGGTGGGGTCAGGGGGCTCGAACCCTGGTCCTTGTGCACTGTAACGTGTGCTCAACCAGGTGGGCCACCACCCAGCCCCCCCACCTGTTTTTCTGTAAACATCTGTGTTACAGAAATCACATTTACAGTGTTTCTCATCCTATACAAAACATTTTTATTGGATTCAGAATGACTGTTCTGGTGTGCTCTGTGAATCATTAAATACTAAAACTGTATTCTCTGTTGCTTGTTAGAAACAGAGGAGAGGGGAGTCGGGCTGTAGCGCAGCGGCTTAAGCGCAGGTGGCGCAAAGCGCAGGGACCCGCATAAGGATCCCAGTTCGAGCCCCCGGCTCCCCACCTGCAGGGGAGTCGCTTCACAGGCGGTGAAGCAGGTCTGCAGGTGTCTGTCTTTCTCTCCCCCTCTCTGTCTTCCCCTCCTCTCTCCATTTCTCTCTGTCCTGTCCAACAACGACAACAACAGTAACAACTGCAACAATAAAACAACAAGGGCAACAAAAGGGGATAAATAAATAAGTAAAGTTTAAGAACCAAAGGAGAGTCTATTCCTGTGTGTAAGTGAGTGAGCCGCAGGGACTGAGCCTGGGAGATGCACCGTCACCATCTTGCTTGGCTCTTTCAGAAGCAGATGGGTGAGATGAAAGTGCGGCTCCAAACTGTCATCAAGGAGAACGAAAGGTAGGTAGGTCGCTTGCCTGTTGTTTCTCTGTGTCCTTGGGCTTCGTGGTGACGTGGGAGCCCGACTTCCTGTTGATTTCCGACTCCCTCACCCATGGCCCCAACTCACCTGGTCTCGCATCACACGCCCTTTGGAGTCCCAGTCTCCCGGCACCACCAGTTAGCGGGCTCCCACGCTTCCCATCTCCGTCCCTGCCTGCCGCTCTGGGGCCTGTCCTCCACCCGGCCCTGTTCCGGGAAGACAGTACCTACCCTGCTGCCTGTGTCTCCTTCCCCTAGCAGCTTCGCTCCGCCCAGTCCTGTCGCTGCCTAAAGTCATTTGCTTGCTCTTGTCTGCCTGAAGGAGATTGTGTCTGCTCTGCTCACAGGTGCTTACCGCCTTTGAAGACAGCCTTATAATCCAAAATACTCAGTATCTTTTGGGTGAATGGCTACCAATACTAGAAACATGCAGAGCTGGGGAGACAGCATAGTGGTTCTGCAAAAGGCTTCTGTGCCCGAGGCTGTGGAGTCCCAGGTTCAATCCCCAGTACCACCAACCAGAGCAGAGCAGGAGTCTCAGCACTGTCTGGAGGGGGCCTCGGGAGCCCTTCACAGAGTCTGCAGGACCTGTGTGCAGCTGGACTTCAGGGCTGGAGGAGTCCAGGTCACTCCAGTAGACGTGGGCCTGAGGCACCATGGGAGTGCGGAAGCTGCAGCTTCACTCCAGCTGTCCGGCCGTGTTCGGTGGCGCTCAGGCCTCCACCTCTGAGAGCTGCGAGCAGACCACCCAGGTATCTGCTGAGGTGGCCCCGAGCCAGTAGGTGCAGCCACTGGCATGCATCCAGGTGGTCTGTCACGGGACTGCGTGTCTGTAGGCTGTCCAGGTGGTCTGTCAGGGGACTGCGTGTCTGTAGGCTGTCCAGGTGGTCTGTCAGGGGACTGCGTGTCTGTAGGCTGTCTAGGTGGCCCCTCACAGGGCTGCGTGTCTGTAGGCTGTCCAGGTGGCCTCTCACAGGACTGCGTGTCCTGTAGGTTGCACAGTGAATTAAAGGAAGCTGTTGAGAAGCAGCTAGAAGCTCTTCCCTTGGATACAGAGATCGAGAATGACACGCACGCCGATGATGAGACCGTGAGGAGCCTTCAGGAGCAGTTGCAACTCGCCAACCAAGTGAGTGTCCAACACCCATCATCTCCGTTATTTCCTGAGTGAGCAGAATTTACAAGAAATGTGCTCATCAGGATCTCTGAATGGCTAACGCAGAGAAAGAGTTCATGTGAACCGTGTTTGGGGTTCGGAGTCAGGTAACAGGCAGGTCACCCTCAGTCTCTGATGGCACCAGATCCGCTTCTTAGAGAGAAGACGGAGTGTGACATTGAGATTCGCAGCTTTGAGACACAAGGCACCTGTCCTCTGCGCTCCTTGCTGTGGCTTCCAAAGCTAAGTTCATTTAAACCTTGACAGTCCCTCTGCTGAGAAGCTTGCTGTCCCCACTTCCTCACACCTTCTCCACTTGGCTTGTCCCGCGCCCCCAAAGATGCTGCTGTTTTAGTTAGTGACATCGGGGCCACGTAGGAACCCAAACAGACAGAAAGCAGGAAGCAGGCTGACTGAGAGCACACGTTCCACAGAGGCTACAGCATGTCTTCCATGTGAGTGACAAGTCGTGACTGAGAGTCCCAGCCACTTTCAGCAGGGGAACAGTGTCAGCAAACCCAGGAGCAGTCTCCAGCCGCGGTCTGCTTTGGCTTTGTGTTGCGTTTAAAGGTTGACCGAGCACGTGCAGCTGTTCCAACACCATCACTAGTTGAAAGACGTGTCATCCACAGTGACTAGGCAAATCCAGGCTGAGCAGATCAGAACTAAGCAAAATGCAGCGCGGCTCGGGGAACGTGTGCACTGGTGCGCTTCCTAGACTGCTGAGCAGAAGACCTCATGCCACCTACCTTCGCTCACTCGCCAGGTGTTTCCTAGGCTGCACTGCAGGTGCTCTGCTAAGCTTAGGCTACAGTGGGGAATCTTGCTTTTTTTATTTCCTTTTTTTTTTTTTTTTTTTTTGCAATAACCCTATCACTGGGACTCAGTGCCTGTGCCCTATGAATCCACTGCTCCTGGAGGCTTTTTTTTTTTTTTTTGGATAGGACAGAAGAGAGGGGAAGACAGAGAGGAGGGGAAAGACAGATAGACAGCTGCAGACCTGCTTCATCACCTGTGAAGCGACCCCTCTGTGGGGATCGGGGAGCCGGGGGCTGGAACCGGCATCCTTACACCAGTCCTTGCACTTCGTACTATGTGCTTAACCCGCTGCACCACCGCCTGCCCCCCATTCTGCTTTCTGTCATATTTAGAGACTTCTTTGCTCCTCATCCTCTTCAGTTCTATCTGAGGATGATTCTAATCCTTATTTTATGAAATTGGAAGGGCATTCAAAAAATCAACCCCCGTAAAGCATTCAGTGCAATGCCTAGTTTAAGCAAGTAAATCACAGATTATCATTTTGCTATCGCCATCTTTACCGAAGAGCAGCATAAACCAGTAACCACTAAAACCGGGTTCCAGAGGGAGTGCACAGGGCCCTGTCGTTGCCTTGGGACCAGTCACACTATGCTAATATCACACACCTGCTTTGACATTAGTCTGCAGGATATTGTTCTCCTATTAATCTATGATTTGTAAAACATCCTTATGAGAGGACTTTGGCAATAAGACCTCACAGGTGTTCATGTCTTCTGACCAGTTAACTGGGTTATAACATTACACAGATTCTAGCAAACCTGTCCTAAAAATTGCATGTAAAAAGTTTTTTTAATATTTTTATTTATTATTGGGTAGAGACAGAAAAAATCTGAGGGGGGAGGGGTGATAGGGAGAGAGACAGGCACACCTACAGCCCTGCTTTACCACTCAGGAAGCTTTCCTCTTGTAGGTGGGGGCCAGGAGCTTAAACCTGTGTTCTTGGGAGTCAGACGGTAGCGCAGCGGGTTAAGTGCAGGTGGCGCAAAGCACAAGGACCGGCATAAGGATCCTGGTTCGAGCCCCCGGCTCCCCACCTGCAGGGGAGTCGCTTCACAGGCGGTGAAGCAGGTCTGCAGGTGTCTGTCTTTCTCTCCCCCTCTCTGTCTTCCCTTCCTCTCTCCATTTCTCTCTGTCCTATCTAACAATGACATCAATAGCAACAATAGTAATAACTACAACAACAGTAAAAAACAAGGGCAACAAAAGGGAAAATAAATATATTTTTTTTTAAAAAACAAAAAAGCTGTGTTCTTGTGCACTGTAATGTTTTTGCTTAAACAGGCGCACCACCGCCTGGCCCCTGTGAAAAGTTTATAAGTGAATATTCCCCAAGTCTGGGGCTGAGTGGTTTAAAGACTGAACACTAGCGCACTGCTTCTCAGATCCCATCTGCATCACAGGCACCTAGAGCCTTGTTGGCATATGGATTCTCCTCCTCCCAGTGCTGCCAACTCGGTGTGCCGCCCCACCATCTCCCAGCCTGGGGAACTCGACTGCATGGTGGTGCTCCTAGGTTCTGCATCTGTCATCTCCCCGGACAAAAAATGTCCTCATCAATTTGAAGAATTCAAAATAATAAGGTTTACCTTCAAAGTTAGCCTCTCAACTACTATTAATACAACTTAATATCATAGTTGTAAAAGGCTACATATAGACCGTCTTTACCAAATTCTGTCTTTATTTGAACGTTTCATTAGGAAACTCGCCCATGAGAGAAGGTGGGTGATTCACTTTGGCTTGCAAGTAATCTGACTCGTTCTGAAATGGTCTTGCTTTATAGGAAAAACACCAGGCTGTGGAACTCTGGCAGACTGTGTCTCAGGAGCTGGAAAGACTGCAGAAAATCTACCAGGAACATATGACTGAGGCCCAGATCCATGTATTCGAAAGTCAAAAGCAAAAGGTAGTCTTGGATTTTGTATCACAAGCCTGAGAGGCTCTCGTGTTGTTTTCTGGTGCTGAGCAGGTCTCACAGTACAGATAGTTACTGACAAAGTGATTTCTAGAAAAAATGGTTTCACATGAGACACAAGAAGCTACATTAATTCCAACACTGCCGGCATATTAAGAGCCATGGAAAATTTTTAAATTAAAATTTTAAGTCATCAACTATGTGTGTAATAATAAAAGAAATACAACAGATTTCTTCTAAATGTAGTTATTTTAGACTCGGGTTTTGTTTTAGTTTTTTGCCTCCAGGGTTATCGCTGGGGCTCGGTGCCTGCACTACGAATCCACTGCTCCCAGAGGCTATGTGTCCCATTTTGTTGCCCTTGTTGTTGCACTTGTTGTAGTTGTTATTGTTGTCATAGCTGTTGTTGTTGTTGGATAGGACAGAGAGAAATCGAAAGAGGAGAGAAAGAGACACCTGCAGACCTGCTTCACCGCCTGTGAAGTCACACACACACACACACACCCGCCCGCAGGTGGAGAGCTGGGGACTCGAACCGGGATCCTTACGCCAATCCTTGCTCTTTGCGCCACGTGCACTTAACCCGCTGTGCTGCCGCCCGATTCCCAATTTTGTTTAGTTCTAAATATGGTTTGAAGACAAGTTGCTTTGTCTCCCCTTCCCGTTCGCTTCTGCAGAACCAGCTGACCAGTTTTCAGCAGCTGACCAAGCGCCTTCACCTGACTAACGAGAACATAGAAATGGTGAGTGAACTCACACATCTCGCGTGATCGGAAACGCCACTGTCAGAGTACGGGCAGGCACGTGGACGTGAGTCAGCGCACGCACCCAGGCCCTAGTGGGCCAGCTCTCTCTCTGTCCTTCCGCTCCGTGTCCTCCTCCCGCTCAGCAGTGTGACGGGCTCGTGGCTTCTGGACACAGAGAGCTGGCATCTGCCGTGAGCGTGTCTTCCCTCGTCTGCAGATGCCCAGGCTCCCTGTCGGCCCTCCTGAGCCTGATCTGGACCAGCGAGTCCCAGAAGGGCTGCTCAGGGCAGTGAGGCTGGTGGCCACCAGCTCCCTGGACAGTGAGCTGCTGCTCCCTCTGCCCTGTGGCCGGGGGCATCAGGGGAGCTCTGCGCTGCCGCAGTCAGAAAGAATAGTGATAAAGTCAGACCAGTGTCCACAAGCTAAGAGGTCACTTCCTTAAAAATAATGGGACAGTAAGGGCCTTGAGCTAGTTGGCCACCAAGACTAACTAGCACACCCGAATTTCCCTTTAACTAGTTAGTGGCTATAACCGGCTTCCCCAAGTCTGCCCCTCCCTCCCTCCCTCCCTCCCTTCCTCCCTCTTCCTTTCTCTCTGTCCTTTTCTTCTGTGTCCTTGTTGAGCAAGGAAGGCTGAGCTGTCACTGCACCGTGGGATCACGGCCCCGCCACTTCCCCTCTTACCTTTATATGACGAGTTCCCGAGTTCCATTATTCTGCTAACTCTTGTTGGCACTAAGAATGTCTTTGTTGAAGCACAGAGCTGTGCTCTCAGACATAAGTTCTCTACTTTTATTCTGCTCTTAAGAAGTTTTCTCCTTTAACTGTGTAACAGTCATTAAATGCCCGTTTTACTTATGTTAAGTTTGTAATTGCTGGTCACTGAAATACTTTTCATTTTATGGTTCACAGAGTTCTTAAAAATAGTATTAAAATGCTCTAGGACAAAATGACGAATTATTTCTGGGATCAGGAAGTCACATTTCTAGTTGCAGTGGCAGCTGAGCCTGGTTCCACAATATTGACTCTTTCAGTGCGGGGCCTCGAGCTGTGGCGACTGTGCAATCTTGGCTTTCCGAGACAGCCCCTGATTTATTACAGATCACTCAGATTCACTCTGTCAGAGAGGTCAGGGAGAAAGAATTACTACACGTTTCTGAGGCACAAAAACTCCTGAATTCAGACAGAAACTACAGATAATGAACCACAGGTACAATAAAAGTGGTGAGTTCTCAGAATAAAATATTAGACTAAAAATTGGGCTGAGTGGTGGCACACCTGGTTGAGCGCACATGTCCCAGTGCACAAGGACCCAGGTTCGAGCCCCCGGTCCCCACCTGCAGGGGGAAAGCTTTACAAGTGGTGAAGCAGGGCTGCAGGTGTCTGTCTCTCTCTCCCTGTATGTCTCCCTCTCCCTTCTCGATTTCTGGCTGTCTCCATCCAAGAAAGAAAGAAAGGAAGGAACGAAGGGAGGGAGGGAGGAAGAAAGAAGGGGAGAAACGTGGCAAGATGTGGGAAGTGTCGTGTGGCTGTCACCTGAGAGGGCTCGTGGGCATGGGGTCCCGAGTTCGCCCCCAGGCGGCGCCTGTCCCAGAGACAGACCTGCTTCGCTTGCTCTCCCGTTCTCAGAGCGGAAGCCCCACAGAGCAGGAAGGGCACAGGAGGCGCCAGGGGCCTGCTTCATCCTCAGGAAAGCCCGGCCGGCTCCGTCTCCTGTGACTGTTGTTGGTGTGCGGGCGGCGGTTTGACAGGACTGAGCGCTGACTTCCTGCCCTTCTCGCCTGCAGACCAACCAGCACTACGTGAGAGCAGTGAGCGAGCAGAGTGTGGAGATCGAGCAGCTCCGAAAGCAGCTGAGGTATTTTCAGAAACCGCTGCCTCCAGTCCACGTGGGGCCGTCTTCTCCTTTCTTTGTTTTTTCTCTTTTTAATTGTTTTTTCTTTTTTATTGGGGAATTAATGTTTTACATTCAACAGTAAGTACAATAGTTTGCACATGCACAACATTCCCCAGATTCCCACATAACAATACAACCCCCACTAGGTCCTCTGAATCCTTCCTGGACCTGTATTCTCCCCACCCACCCACCCACCCCAGAGTCTTTGACTTGGGTGCGGTATGCCAATTCCAGTTCAGGTCCTACTTCTGTTTTCTTTTCTGATGTTGTTTTTCAACTTCTGCCTGAGAGTCAGATCATCCCGTCAGAGCGTCCTGCTCACCTGGTCTTTGGGGTCGGAGGATCTGGACTCAGGACTGACTGGGAGTCAGAAGGCGCCCGCACGGGGAGCCCAGTTCCTCCTCTAGAACGCCACGACACAGCGCTACTGTGCGCAAGGACCTGGGCGGGTTCGAGCCCCTGCTCCCCACCTGCAGCAGGGAACTTCACAAGTGTGAACAGGCGTCTCTCTGTCTCTCCCCCTCTCTGTCTCCCCTCCTCTCTTAGTTTCTCTCTGTCCTGCCCAATAGCATGAAAAAAAAAAATGGCAGTCGGGAGCGGTAGATTCGTAGTGCTGGCACTGAGCCCGTGATCACCCTGGAGGCAGTAAATAAATAATAAGTAAATAAGACAGCCGCCCCGTTGTTGGGGACACCTCGTCCCCTGAGCCTTCCTTTGGGCTTCCCAGAGGCCCCAGACGGGGTTCCCATGCTGGAGGCGCATTCACAGGAGCCCCGGAGGGTGGGGCCCGGGGCTGGGGGCTGTGGCCGAGGGGGAGGGGGAGGGCTCAGCAGCGTGTGTCGGGGTGCCCCTGCCCTAGCAGGTGTCGCAGGGAAGCCGCCAGCCGCCCCTCGCGACGCACCCATGGCAGCACCCCTCAGTGCCCCGCCCCGTGACTGCCGCGGGAGGTGCTGCTGACTACGTGAACCTCACTGCCGCTGTTTCCACCGCTGGCTGTTGCCCCAGAATAATGTGTCTTGAAGAGAAGCGTTTATTATTTCGCAAATCTTAGATGCTACTTAATCTTTTGATTTTTTTTCTTGCTACCAGGGTCACTGCAGGGGCTCAGTGCCTGCACAGTGAACCCACAGTTCCCAGCAGCCTTTTTTTTTTCTTTTAGTTATAGGACAGAGAGAACTTGAAAAGGGAGAGGAGACACAGGGGGAGAGAGACAGAGAGACGCCTGCAGCCCTGCTTTACCATTTGTGAAGCTTCCCCCTTACAGATGGATAGATGACATTTAAAATATATTTTAGGAAGCCAGGCGGTAGCGCAGCGGGTTAAGCGCACATGACGCAAAGCACAAGGACCAGCGTAAGGATCCTGGTTCGAGCCCCCGGCTCCCCGCCTGCCGGGGAGTCGCTTCATAAGCGGTGAAGCAGGTCTGCAGGTGTCTGTCTTTCTCTCCCCTCGCTGTCTTCCCCTCCTCTCTGCATTTCTCTCTGTCCTACCCAACAACGACGACATCAATAACAACAACAGTAATTATAGTGATAAAACAACAAGGGCAACAAAAGGGAATAAATAAATATTAAAAGAGGGAAAATAAATATAAATATATTTTTAATATTCTTACTTACTGCTTTCATCAGTTTTTGATTAAATAAATTTGCTTTCTTTCTCTCATGGACATTTAAGAAAAGTAGAAAGATTAGTGTACCTATTAAGAGCACGCAGGCAGAATGCTGGCTCCGGCAGGTCTGCGCCTCGCCCTGGAAGCAGCTCCCGCGTTTTCTGTCTCAGGCAGGCCAAGCTGGAGCTGAGAGCTGCGGCGGCCAAAGTGGAGGAGTTGACCACGGCGGCCGGAGACCTTCAAGGGCAGATGAAGAGAATGGTATGTCGCCAGCTGGACGGTGGCCGGGGCTGGGGGTTACCCCGCGTTCCCAGTGAGGTGCGAGGGGCCACCTGAGGGCGAGCAGTCATGGCAGGGAAATGAAGAAGCCGAATCAGAACTTGGAAACTAGCCCTCCGCGCCACACACATTACTCTGAGTCAGCAAAGCTGTCCCAGTTACCCTCAGCAGGTCAGTGTGACAGGCAGGCAGGCAGGCGATGGTCACCGGTGTCCGGAGGGGTGTCTGATGCTGCATTTTGTTTGTTTATTAAAATGGTTACTATGTGGTCCGGGAGGTGGCGCAGTGGATAAAGCATTGGGTTCTCAAGCACGAGTTCAGTCCCCGGCAGCACATGTACCAGAGTGATGTCTGGTTCTTTCTCTCTCTCCTCTTCTCTTTCTCATAAATAAATAAAATCTTTTAAAAAAATAAATAAATTTTTAAAAAATAAAATAAAATGGTTACTAGTCCCGGTCTAGAAACCTATCAGGGTGCAGCGGGTTACTTCCCAGCGCCCCTGGCCGCTTGAAACTTCCACTGAGATTCGAGGGGAAGAGGACTCTGGCGTGGCCGGTCTCCTTATGCCGTGTGACACGCTGACTGTTCTCGGACTCTAAATGGGCTTCTGGTTTCCGGATCTCCCAGGAGGAGGATGTGGCATCTGCCCAAGGGAGAGAGGAAGCGTCGGACCGGCGACTGCAGCAGCTGCAGACCACTCTCCGACAGCTGGAGGCCAGGTGAGTGCACGCGCTCAGACATGCATTTTCTTTTTTATTTTATTTATTTCAGAAGAATCACTCTTTTTTTCCTAATATTTTTATTATTATTCACTGGGTAGAGACAGGGAGAAATGGAGAGGGAAAGAGATAGAGGGGAGGGGGAGAGAGAGAGAGAGAGAGAGACCTGCAGCCCTGCTTCATCACTGGTGAAGCTTCCTCCCTGCATGTGGGGACCAAGTGCTTGAACTCCGGTCCTTGTGCTCTGTGACATGTGCGCTCAAGCAAGAATCTCATTCTGCACGTAATACTAGGGGTACTGGGGTGGGACTTGGGGCCCGTGCTTGTAAGTCCAGGTCCCTGCCGCTGCCCACCTCCGGGGCTGCACAAAGAATCTCCGAGTGCTGGACTTAGAAACTGTGGCGACAGACTTAAACCTCGTTTTACCCGACGCTGTCTATGTATTGACTCAGATTCAGAGGTTGAGCATATCTGAGAACGTACTCGATCATTTATCTGACAGAAGACCAGACAGTCTGCTGTGTGTTGACGCGTGTCACAGCTGAGCGACATCACACTGTGCAGCAGCTAGTGTGGCTCTTCCTCCTCCTTTTTCTTTTCTTGCCTCCAGGGTTACTGCTGGGGGCTCTGTGCCTGCACCATGAATCCACTGCTCCTGGAGGCCATTTTCCCCCTTCTGTTGCCCTTGTTGTTTTATTGTTGTAGTTATTATTGTTGTTGCCGTTGTTGGATAGGACAGAGAGAAATGGAGAGAGGAGGGGAAGACAAGAGAGGGGGAGAGACAGACAGACACCTGCAGACCTGCTTCACCGCCTGTGAAGGGACTCCCCTGCAGGTGGGGAGCTGGGGTTCGAACCGGGATCCTTATGCCGGTCCTCGTGCTTTGTGCCACCTGCGCTTAACCCGCTGCGCTCCCGCCCGCCCCCAGGCTCTTCCTTCTTTTCCCTTTATTTCCACTGTCCTGATCCTGGCCGCCACCTGGTCTCACTTCCTGTGCCCTGTGCTTCTGCAGCTCACACCGGAGGGTGGAGTCAGTCTCCGTAAACCCAGAGACCGCAGTGCCCTTTTACAACGCTGTTAAAAGGGAGGACAGGAGGGAGGGGGGGGGGTCTGGCCAGACAGAAGGAAGGGGGGCAGACAGCAGTACCAAAGCGTCCCCCGCTGTGCTGTGGGCCTGACCAGACCCGCCTGTGCACATGGCAAAGCAGGTGCCTCCCCCCACGAGCTGGGCCAGCCCAGTCCAGCATGCTTTGAAACAGGACTAAAACCCGGTCTGCACGGTGGGTGGCGTACCTGACCGAGTCCACAGGTCACCATGAGCAGGGACCCGAGTTCAAGCCCATGGTCCTACCTGCAGGGGCAAAGCTTCAGGCGTGATGAAGCAGGGCTGCAGGGCCTCTCCCCTTGCCTGTCAATTTTCCTGTCTCTACCCAAAATAAATATAAAATAAATAAGTGAGGGGAAAGACAAGCATTTAAAATAATAATAACCCGCTTGACGGCCAGGCTCCTGTGTCTGCTCCAGGGTTGGCTTTCAGTGTAGAACTTCAGGGGGATGTCAGCAGCCCAGACAAAATACCACGCGAGGTCGGTAACCAGAATCGTGACTGGAGAACGGCGCCGTCTGGGGAGAGACGGGACCAAATGAGCCCGAACACAGCCCAGGGTGCACAGAGGGCAGGCCTCGGGAAGGGAAGGGCAGGGAAGTGCAGTGGTGGGTGCCGCTTCCAGCCACCACGTCTCTGGGGTGGAGCACAGCTGGTCCTGTCGCCCCGGGGTCACCCCGCTTCTCCAGCCCCCCAGTCTCAGAGCTGCAGGCATCCTTGTTGATCCGCATTTTCGGCTTCAGTCACTTGGCGGCTACTGCCGCCAGCTCAGAGCGTTAACACGGGCAGAGCTGACTGGGCTCACCGGGACCAAGCAGACCCGGCAGCCCCGCACCCACTGGAGGGAAGTGAGCACGGTCTCTGCGCCGGGGAGGACGAGGGGGGACAGGGGCTTCTCATCCCATTACCCAGAAAGAAGAAACACCCCAAAATAACAGGGGGATGCGTGTCTTACCAGAACATTCTAAGAGCCACTCTGCCAGCGAAAGTATTTGGGCGCAAAGCAGACCCGTGGGAAACAGACCCCGAACCTGAGCTGCGGTGCTCGCAGGCTGCAGATGCAGGCTGACACGCTCTCTCTCACTGACCAGTCACGCCAACCCGTCAGTTACCCAGAGATTATTGCCCACCACCTAGGAGCAGTCAGACTGCCCCTGGAGGCACATTTGGAAATAGATTCCAGAGGGGCCAAAGATGGAGGGGTTTTCAAAAAAAACCACAGAAATCCTGTGAAGAAATCTAGTCACAGTAACAGTCTGAGGATGAAGGAAGGTCAGTATCAAAACAAATCCCAGGAGTTAAAGACATTTTAACTTTACTGAAGACGGTGCTTTTCCTGTGTGATCCTTAAAAAGTCTATGAGGCCACAGCAGCAGGAAGTACCTTGGGGAGAGTCTGCAGGTCAGGACACTGGGGGAGGGGAGAGTCCGCAGGTCAGGACACACTGGGGGAGGGGAGAGTCTGCAGGTCAGGACACTGGGGGAGGGGAGAGTCCGCAGGTCAGGACACACTGGGGGAGGGGAGAGTCTGCAGGTCAGGACACTGGGGGAGGGGAGAGTCTGCAGGTCAGGACACACTGGGGGAGGGGAATGTCCGCAGATCAGGACACACTGGGGGAGGGGAATGTCCGCAGGTCAGGACACTGGGGGAGGGGAGAGTCCGCAGGTCAGGACACTGGGGGAGGGGAGAGTCTGCAGGTCAGGACACACTGGGGGAGGGGAGAGTCTGCAGGTCAGGACACTGGGGGAGGGGAGAGTCCGCAGGTCGGGACACACTGGGGGAGGGGAGAGTCCGCAGGTCAGGACACTGGGGGAGGTGAGAGTCCGCAGGTCAGGACACTGGGGGAGGGGAGAGTCCGCAGGTCAGGACACTGGGGGAGGGGAGAGTCCGCAGGTCAGGACACTGGGGGAGGGGAGAGTCTGCAGGTCAGGACACACTGGGGGAGGGGAATGTCCGCAGGTCAGGACACTGGGGGAAGGGAGAGTCTGCAGATCAGGACACACTGGGGGAGGGGAATGTCTGCAGGTCAGGACACACTGGGGGAGGGGAGAGTCTGCAGGTCAGGACACTGGGGGAGGGGAGAGTCTGCAGGTCAGGACACACTGGGGGAGGGGAGAGTCCGCAGGTCAGGACACACTGGGGGAGGGGAGAGTCCGCAGGTCAGGACACTGGGGGAGGGGAGTGTCTGCAGGTCAGGACACTGGGGGAGGGGAGAGTCCGCAGGTCAGGACACTGGGGGAGGGGAGAGTCCGCAGGTCAGGACACTGGGGGAGGGGAGAGTCCGTAGGTCAGGACACACTGGGGGAGGGGAATGTCTGCAGGTCAGGACACTGGGGGAGGGGAGAGTCTGCAGGTCAGGACACTGGGGGAGGGGAGAGTCTGCAGGTCAGGAGACTGGGGGAGGGGAGTGTCCGCAGGTCAGGACACACTGGGGGAAGGGAATGTCCGCGGGTCAGGACACTGGGGGAGGGGAGAGTCCGTAGGTCAGGACACACTGGGGGAGGGGAATGTCTGCAGGTCAGGACACTGGGGGAGGGGAGAGTCCGTAGGTCAGGACACACTGGGGGAGGGGAATGTCTGCAGGTCAGGACACTGGGGGAGGGGAGAGTCTGCAGGTCAGGACACTGGGGGAGGGGAGAGTCCGCAGGTCAGGACACTGGGGGAGGGGAGAGTCTGCAGGTCAGGAGACTGGGGGAGGGGAGTGTCCGCAGGTCAGGACACACTGGGGGAAGGGAATGTCCGCGGGTCAGGACACTGGGGGAGGGGAGAGTCCGTAGGTCAGGACACACTGGGGGAGGGGAATGTCTGCAGGTCAGGACACTGGGGGAGGGGAGAGTCTGCAGGTCAGGACACACTGGGGGAGGGGAGAGTCTGCAGGTCAGGACACTGGGGGAGGGGAGAGTCTGCAGGTCAGGACACTGGGGGAGGGGAGTGTCTGCAGGTCAGGACACTGGGGGAGGGGAGAGTCCGCAGGTCAGGACACTGGGGGAGGGGAGAGTCCGCAGGTCAGGACACTGGGGGAGGGGAGAGTCCGCAGGTCAGGACACTGGGGGAGGGGAGAGTCCGCAGGTCAGGACACTGGGGGAGGGGAGAGTCCGCAGGTCAGGACACTGGGGGAGGGGAGAGTCTGCAGGTCAGGACACTGGGGGAGGGGAGAGTCCGCAGGTCGGGACACACTGGGGGAGGGGAGAGTCCGCAGGTCAGGACACTGGGGGAGGTGAGAGTCCGCAGGTCAGGACACTGGGGGAGGGGAGAGTCCGCAGGTCAGGACACTGGGGGAGGGGAGAGTCCGCAGGTCAGGACACTGGGGGAGGGGAGAGTCTGCAGGTCAGGACACACTGGGGGAGGGGAATGTCCGCAGGTCAGGACACTGGGGGAAGGGAGAGTCTGCAGATCAGGACACACTGGGGGAGGGGAATGTCTGCAGGTCAGGACACACTGGGGGAGGGGAGAGTCTGCAGGTCAGGACACTGGGGGAGGGGAGAGTCTGCAGGTCAGGACACACTGGGGGAGGGGAGAGTCCGCAGGTCAGGACACACTGGGGGAGGGGAGAGTCCGCAGGTCAGGACACTGGGGGAGGGGAGTGTCTGCAGGTCAGGACACTGGGGGAGGGGAGAGTCCGCAGGTCAGGACACTGGGGGAGGGGAGAGTCCGCAGGTCAGGACACTGGGGGAGGGGAGAGTCCGTAGGTCAGGACACACTGGGGGAGGGGAATGTCTGCAGGTCAGGACACTGGGGGAGGGGAGAGTCTGCAGGTCAGGACACTGGGGGAGGGGAGAGTCTGCAGGTCAGGACACTGGGGGAGGGGAGAGTCTGCAGGTCAGGAGACTGGGGGAGGGGAGTGTCCGCAGGTCAGGACACACTGGGGGAAGGGAATGTCCGCGGGTCAGGACACTGGGGGAGGGGAGAGTCCGTAGGTCAGGACACACTGGGGGAGGGGAATGTCTGCAGGTCAGGACACTGGGGGAGGGGAGAGTCCGTAGGTCAGGACACACTGGGGGAGGGGAATGTCTGCAGGTCAGGACACTGGGGGAGGGGAGAGTCTGCAGGTCAGGACACACTGGGGGAGGGGAGAGTCCGCAGGTCAGGACACTGGGGGAGGGGAGAGTCTGCAGGTCAGGAGACTGGGGGAGGGGAGTGTCCGCAGGTCAGGACACACTGGGGGAAGGGAATGTCCGCGGGTCAGGACACTGGGGGAGGGGAGAGTCCGTAGGTCAGGACACACTGGGGGAGGGGAATGTCTGCAGGTCAGGACACTGGGGGAGGGGAGAGTCTGCAGGTCAGGACACACTGGGGGAGGGGAGAGTCTGCAGGTCAGGACACTGGGGGAGGGGAGAGTCTGCAGGTCAGGACACTGGGGGAGGGGAGAGTCTGCAGGTCAGGACACTGGGGGAGGGGAGAGTCCGCAGGTCAGGACACTGGGGGAGGGGAGAGTCCGCAGGTCAGGACACACTGGGGGAGGGGAGAGTCCGCAGGTCAGGACACTGGGGGAGGGGAGAGTCCGCAGGTCAGGACACTGGGGGAGGGGAGAGTCCGCAGGTCAGGACACTGGGGGAGGGGAGAGTCCGCAGGTCAGGACACACTGGGGGAGGGGAGAGTCTGCAGGTCAGGACACACTGGGGGAGGGGAATGTCCGCAGGTCAGGACACACTGGGGGAGGGGAGAGTCTGCAGGTCAGGACACTGGGGGAGGGGAGAGTCTGCAGGTCAGGACACACTGGGGGAGGGGAGAGTCCGCAGGTCAGGACACTAGGGGAGGGGAGAGTCTGCAGGTCAGGACACACTGGGGGAGGGGAGAGTCTGCAGGTCAGGACACACTGGGGGAGGAGAATGTCCGCAGGTCAGGACACTGGGGGAGGGGAGAGTCCGCAGGTCAGGACACTGGGGGAGGGGAGAGTCTGCAGGTCAGGACACACTGGGGGAGGGGAGAGTCTGCAGGTCAGGACACTGGGGGAGGGGAGAGTCTGCAGGTCAGGACACACTGGGGGAGGGGAGAGTCTGCAGGTCAGGAGACTGGGGGAGGGGAGTGTCCACAGGTCAGGACACACTGGGGGAGGGGAATGTCTGCAGGTCAGGACACACTGGGGGAGGGGAGAGTCCGCAGGTCATGACACACTGGGACTAGCATGTGAATATTCAAGGGACACTTACACAGTCAAAGTAAGTTGGCCTTTTGATAAAGACAGGCCCAGAACATGAAGAGGAGAGTCAAGGAGGTGTCTCCACAAGATGTCTACACTGGGGTGGAAACCTCTTTAAGAAGCAGGAGCTGCTCTTCACAGCCCTGTGACAGCTAGGTGTGTGCTGTCGGCTGTGTGGCCGTGAGCAGGGAGGGCGTGCAGACAGAGGCAGTCACTGTGGGCCACACAGGTAGGAGTGGGGACAGAGGGCCCGCACTCCTGAGGGTGTGTCGCTGGACGATGTGTGTGATGCACCAACGGCCAGGCCGTGAGAGCTTCAGCCGTCTGCTCACCTGCCTCAGCCCCGCCCGAGGCCGGAACCGGGGCCTGTTGCAGACCGGGAGCGGATCGGGACAGCGCATGGCTGGGGAACGCTTGCCCCGGCGTGAGTGTGGGTGACCTGCAGTGTGGCTGTTCCTGTTTAGACTCCGGGTGGAGATCCAAGAAGCCAACCAACTAAAAGCAGAAAAGACACATTTGGAGAAGCAGACAGCAGACTTGCAAGCAAAGTGCCAGGAGTTAGAAGGCGAGAAGTTCGAGGCCATCGTGCAGGCCAGGAATAGCATGCAGCTCCTGGAGGAAGCCCACCTTCAGAAACACCAGGTAAGAGCAAGTGAGCACGGGTCTCACCCGTCCAGCCGCAGAAGGAGCCCCGGCCCCTCTGAGCCCAGGGTCACTGAAGACAGGCTGTGGGGGGGGGGGGGGAGGGAGACGGAGGGAGGGAGGTGCTGGCCCATCACTTACTTCTCCCTGGGGCTGACGCAGCAGGGTCTCGGGCCTTTCCAGGATGGTCGGGGGGCTTCCCTTGTGCGTTGCCCTGTGCTAGAGGGCCCCCATGTGCTTGCTCCAGGATTGGCCGGTGCTCTGGCCAGGCCTTAGCTGTTGGGTTTCTATGACACCCACCACTCACTGCCTTCCACAATGTCCTGACATCAGAAGAGCTACCTTCCTCAGCTGCTGGCCTGTTTAGTAGGAAAAGGCTGTCAAACCACTTTACAAACAATACAGCAGGGGTGGGAGATAGCCTAGTGGTCATGCAAGGAGACTCCTGCCTGAGGCTCTGAAAGTCCCAGGTTCAGCCCCCCCTGCACCATAAACCAGGGTGGGGCTGCGTGTGCATAGGGGAGGGGCAGGGCTGCATGTGCATGGGGGAGGGGAGGGGCTGTGTGTGCATGGGGGAGGGGAGGGGCTGGGTGTGCATGGGGGAGGGGCAGGGCTGCGTGTGCATGGGGGAGGGCAGGGCTGCGTGTGCATGGGGAGGGCAGGGCTAGGTGTGCATGAAGGAGAGGTGGGGCTGCATGTGCATGGGGGAGGGCAGGGCTGGGTGTGCATGGAGGAGGGGCGGGGCTGCGTGTGCATGGGTGAGGGCAGGGCTGCGTGTGCATGGTGGAGAGGCGGGGCTGCGTGTGCATGGGTGAGGGCAGGGCTGCGTGTGCATGGGGGAGAGGTGGGGTTGCGTGTGCATGGAGGAGAGGCAGGGCTGCGTGTGCATGGGTGAGGGCAGGACTGCATGTGCATGGGGGAGAGGCGGGGCTGCGTGTGCATGGTGGAGAGGCGGGGCTGCGTGTGCATGGGTGAGGGCTGGGCTGCGTGTGCATGGCGGAGAGGCGGGGCTGCGTGTGCATGGGTGAGGGCTGGGCTGCGTGTGCATGGCGGAGAGGCGGGGCTGCGTGTGCATGGCATGCAGTGGGATCTGAGCACAGTGCTGCTTAGCAGGTGGGGACAGGGCAACTGGGTCCCACTGAGGCAGGATTCTCAGGCCCCCAAAGGTGTTGGGGGCACAGGCACAGTCGGGGTGCGGAACTCCTGGCTACCTGCAGCTGGAGAGCAGGAAGGAGGAGGAGTGTGAGGTGGTGTCTGAGCTTCAGAATAGGAAGAAGGAGCCTCCCCGACTGGGCAGCTTGGCAGCCGTGCCACAGCAGGAGGACAAGGGCGGACGTGCGGCTGAGGGGCGGGGAGAGCCTTGCCCTGCAGCACCTTGTCCGGGGCTCCTGGTGCCGAGTGAGGAGAGGGCGGTGGGGGTGTGGACCCTGGCGGCGGCCTTCCCTCCCCGGGGAAGCAGAGGTGTGACTGCCCACAGCACTGGCGCTCGGAGAGGGTCTGTCAGGTGGGACCCGCAGGCTCGTACAGGAGCATTTCGAGCCGCTGCTGGAGGGGATGGAGCGGGAGGGGCACGGACCTGCCGACACAGGTAGGGAGAAGCTCTTTGCTTTAAGACCACGCTCACTGGCTGTGTCCCGTGTCCGGGAAGCTGTGAAGTCTCGTGCCAAACGGTTGTCTTTTGAAGGCTCTGCTTGAAGAGAAGCAAAAGGAAGAGGAGATGGAGAGAATGAAAGAAACGCTGTCTCGCGTGGTCCAGGACGCTGCCGTCAGGACCAGAAAGGAAGTAAGGGGGTTTTTATGATATTTAAAATTCAGGAGGCCGGGTGGTGGCGCACCTGGTTGAGTGCACACACTACAGAGCACAAGGACCCGGGTTCAAGCCCCCGGTCCCCACCTGCAGAGGGAAAGCTTTGTGAGTGGTGAAGCAGGGCTGCAGGTGTCTCTCTGTCTCTCTCCCTCTCTACCTTCCCCTCTCAATTTCTTTCTGTCTCTATCTAATAATAATAATAATAATAAATTAGGGGCTGTGCGGTAGCAAAGCGGTTTAAGCACACATAGCACAGAGCTTCACAGGTGTTGAAGCAGGGCTGCAGGAGTCTCTCTTTGTTCCTTCCTCTCTATACCACTTCCCTCTGTCTATCCTGTCAAATCAAGGTATAAAAACTCTTAGAAAAAGAAAAGAGGGAGCTGGATGGTAGCACAGCAGGTTAAGCGCAGGTGGCGCAAAGCGCAGGGACCGGTATATGGATCCCGTTCAAGCCCCCGGCTCCCCACCTGCAGGGCAGTCGCTTCACAGGCGGTGAAGCAGGTCTGCAGGTGTCTGTCTTTCTCTCCTCTCTGTCTTCCCCTCCTCTCTCCATTTCTCTCTGTCCTTTCCAACAACAATGACAACAACGATAAACAAGGGCAACAAAAGGGGAAAATTAAAAAAGAAAAGAAAAGAGGGAGCTGCCCCTTATCTAAAGTGGAAATACTGACCGAGTCAGTCGTCAGCAAGAGGCCTTTGTCTGTTGCACTGAGGCGTCCATGCTAAGACTGAGTGAGGCCTGGCAGCCGTGGTCCCGAGGACTCAGTGCCCTGCACGCTCCCTCCTGCTGAACTCTTGGCTCCCCAATACGCACCTGCTCTTTTGTCTTTGATGCCTCGGAAGTTACCACCTCACCATGACCGTCGTCTTGTTTCACTATCTATAATAATCTTCGCTACAGACCCAAGTAATTCATAATATTTCGACTTACAGGTGGTAAGCACAAGAAAACAATATAACGCGCAGATCTCTCAGCTGACAGAAGAACTCTCAGCCCTTCAGATGGTACGGCAGCCGGCATCAGTATCCTCTCCCGGGTGCGGGGTGCGAAGGCCCAAGCTCCGTGTTGGTGGGGCTCCCCCATTCAGAAGACGCTCACTGTGGCGGGGGACGCTCATGTGGGAAGAGGGTGGAGGCACGGGAGCACGGCGTGTCTGCAGCCGCGGACTCACGGCGGAGGGTGGAGGGTGGACCTGCGCCGTGTCCCGGGCCGCCTGAGCGGACACGCTCCGTATGCTAGGCTAGACCACGTGACCGCGAGTGCGAGGAGAGGGCGAGCGATGCGGGCGATGCGGGCGATGCGGGCGAGCCGAGCTGGGAGTGTGTGGAAGGGAAGCCCCAGGCCCTTGGCGACGCCCTCCCCGCGGGCCCCTCCCCTGGGCCTCTGAAACCCTGGTGGTCCTGCAGGTTGGGCTTTTCTGTCCTGTCATTGAAAAGGCCGTGGTCCTGCTGTACTGACAGGCCGAGTGTCATATTCTCAGGACCAGCAAATCATTGTGTTTCTCCTGTCTTCCCCCACTTTCCTTAGGTCTTAACCAAATGTGACTTAAATCTACAGGAATGTGGTGAGAAACAAAGCCAAATCGAGCGGGCCATTAGGGAGAAGAAAGCCGTGGAAGAAGAGCTGGAAAAGGTAAAAAGAGAAAGGGGACAGTGACTACCCAAAACCCAGCCGCAAGTCCAGGGCGGCCGTCTGCCTCTGGTGGCGCTGCCTGCCGGCGGCCCTCACTCGGAGGTGACGAACACCTTTCCCGGCGCGTGTCCCCGTGTGCTTGGAGCGGGCACTCGGCATTTAGCGGCCGCTGGCTCATGCATCTCTGCACCGGAGTGGCCCCGTTACTCACCGAGAGCTACAGACGGGCTTTCCGAAGCACCGCATGACTTCCCTAAACCTCGCCCAGCGGTGGCAGGCTGACTTTCAGGCCGACTTCTACTTGTCAACACTATATCTGACAGGAGTAGCTTGGCGCTCCCGGGCATTTCACTTTGTGTTTGTTTGTTTAAGCAGAGCACTGCTCATTTCTGGCTTATGGTGGTGCAAGGGACTGAACCTGGGACTCTGGAGCCTCAGGCAAGAGAGTCTTTGCAGAATCATTATGCTGCTTACCCCTGCCCAGTGTTTTACGTATTTTTTATTTTGTTGATATTTACTTCCTTTTGTCGCCCTTGTCGTTTCATTGTTGTCGTCTTACTTCATACGTTTGAATCGACCCAGACGGGCTGCTGTGTCTGAGCGCGTGGCGGGGAGGCAGGCCTTCGAAGGCCGCTCGCCCGGGGGCTCCGTCCCTGAGGAGACGTCCTTGTGTGAGCCCCGCAGGTCTGCCAGGAAGGCCGAGGGAGCGAGGGCGACCGCCGCCGGCTGGAGGAGATGCACCAGCGCTGCCTGCTGGCCGAGCGCGCCAGAGACGAGCTGCAGCTGAGGCTGCGGACGGCGGAAAACAGCAGCCGCCAGCGGGAGATGAAGTGAGTCGCCCTGGCTCACGCGGCTGCTGACGGGCTGCTCGCAGTCTGTCTGTTCTTTGTGATCTTTTTTAAATATTTGTTTATTATGCCCTTTTGTTGCCCTTGTTTTATTGTTGTAGTTATTATTGTTACTGTTGTTGATGTCGTCGTTGTTGGATAGGACAGAGAGATGGAGAGAGGAGGGGAAGACAGAGGGGGAGAGAAAGACAGACACCTGCAGACCTGCTTCACCGCCTGGGAAGCGACTCCCCTGCAGGTGGGGAGCCGGGGGCTCGAACCGGGATCTTTATGCCGGTCCTTGTGCTTGGCGCCACGTGCGCTTAACCCACTGCGCCACCGCCCGGCCCCCTCTGTAGCTTTTTTAGGAACAAAGTGGATTCGACTCAGTGCAGGGCAGGGCCCCGACCATGTCCCTCACGGAAACAAATTCACCTGTGGACACAGAACCCTGAGGGGAGCTTAGGGGCCCAGGCGAGAGGCCGCAGAACCTGCCAGAGCCCCAGGCAGGAGGGTGCGCTCCCACACCCCAGCTCCCTTCCTGCTGTGCCCCCACCCCTAGAGCTGACTGTGTGTCTGCCGTGCCACACGGTGACCCTCGGCGCTTGCCGCCATAGCAGCTCTGGCAGAGGGAGGCTCTGGCAATGCCCACGGCTGACTTTACTCGAGCACACAGATCTGTGTGGACTGGTGTCACAGGGCAGTGTCCACGGTGCTCGTGACCGTCTTCACATGTGCAGTCGGCCGGTTGGACCTTCATCTAGCCGGGGAACACACAGCATGCGAGAAAGACCCGAAACTTCCTCAGAGGAGCCAGACAAGTCAGAGGAGTTTCACTGAAGCAGTTTGCAAGTTGGGCTCGTGTGACCCAGAACCCAGTGGTGAAGGTTCAAGACCAGTATCTGTTTAACTCGTGATCAGTGCTGAAGCTTACAGAACTGGGAGTTTATGGAACCTGTTTCCAAGATGAGACAGGAGAGCGTCGAGTAGGTTTTAGTAGAAGTCAGTAAGTGCGGGCGGGGGGTGGGGGGGACATAGAGCAGCGGGTTAAGCGCAGGTGGCGCAAAGCACAAGGACCGGCATAAGGATCCCGGTTCGAACCCCGGCTCCCCACCTGCAGGGGAGTCGCTTCACAGGTGGTGAAGCAGGTCTGCAAGTGTCTCTCTCTTTCTCTCCCCCTCTCTGTCTTCCCCTCCTCTCTCCATTTCTCTCTGTCCTATCCAACAATGACAACATCAATAACAACAATAATAATAACTACAACAATAAAAACAACAAGGGCAACAAAAGGGGGAAAAATAGCCTCCAGGAGCAGTGGAATCGTAGTGCAGGCACTGAGCCCCAGCAGTACCTGGAGGCAAAAAAAAAAAAAAAAAAAGGTGATTTAAATCTACAGTGAAAAGAAACGTCTCTGAATAAAGCCAGCAAAGTCTGCTATCAAATACAGGCTTCTTGCTGGCCGCCGCAGACCATCAAAGCTACAAGTTCCCCCTTTTGTCCATCAGTTCCTCAGAAGAGATATCGCGTTGCCAAGAAATGATTCAGAAACTTCAAAATGTACTTGAATCGGAGAGAGAGAACTGTGGGCTTGTCAGTGAGCAAAGGCTGAAGCTGCAGCAAGAAAATGAGCAGCTGCAGAAAGAGACAGAGGCTCTGAGGAAGGCCGCTCTCCAGGCCCAGAAGCAAGCCAGATTAAAGGTACTGTCCTGTTCGCCACTCCCATGAGCTCTTTATAAATTTGTTTTGGGGGCTAGAAACGGGAATGGGGAGAAAGGCAAAGAGAGACACCTGCAGCCCTGCTTCACTGCTCTTGAAGCTCCCCTGCAGGTGGGGAGCAGGGGCTTGAACCCGGTCCTTGCGCTGTAACATGCACACTTTATTGTGGGTACACCATCACCACCTGGCCTTCTTTACTTACTTACTTACTTATTTTTTATACATTTACTTATCTTCCCTTTTGTTGCCCTTGTTTTTTATTGTTGTTATAGTTGTTGTCATTGTTGCACAGGACAGAGAAATGGAGAGAGGAGGGGAAGACGGGGGGGGGGGAAAGACAGACAGAAAGACAGAAAGACAGAAAGACAGACACCTGCAGACCTGCTTCACCGCCTGGGAAGCGACTCCCCTGCAGGTGGGGAGCTGGAGCTTGAATCGGAATCCTAACGCCGGTCCTTGCGCTCTGCGTCACCTGCGCTTAACCCGCTGCGCCACCGCCCGACCCCCTTGATGTGGTCTCTCTCCCGAGCCTAATTGTGACGTCTGTGTGTGTCGGCCACCGCACCGCCTGCCCTGTGTTCTCTGTCCCCCGCAGATCAGCACGATGGAGCACGAGTTTTCAGTGAGGGAGCACGGGCTGGAGGCTCAGCTGCGTGAGCTGGAGGACAGCGGCCGGAGCTCCACCGTGGAGCTGCGGCACCTCCTGGTCACCCAGCAGAAGGCGGCCAGCAAGTGGAGGGCGGAGACCAAGAAGCTGACGGAGAACGCCGAGACCAGGGTCCGCAGCCTCAAGTAAGCAAGCCCGCCCCGCCCGCCGCCCGCAGAAGCTGTTGAGTCTGTGATCTGTTTTCATGCAGCAGACATTCAGTGGCCTCCTGACAAGCAGTGAGTGAACAGCTCCTAGTTTCGCAGGTCTCCGTAAGCGTCATGCGTGCGTGCGTGCTCCAAAGGGAAATGTGTCTCGTTGCACTTAGGCGTCCTGCCACCTTGTTTTGCCACTTTGTCACTCGGAGTTTACAGTTCCAGGCTGGCTTCCCAGGCGGCCTCCTGTGCGCTTCCCGGACGCAGGGTCAGGCGTGACAGGGCCACAACCCGGTGGCCTCATGCTGGCCCGGCACGTTTCTAAGAAGCCTTTTTAGTAGGCTTGCCTTCCCCACCATGCATATGTCTACGTAATTATTTTTAGGCAGTTGGAAGCAGAAGTAGAATAACATAACTGTAGAAAGTTGTTGGGGGAGTCAGGCGGTGGCGCAGCGGGTTAAGCACACGTGGCACAAAGCGCAAGGACCGGCGTTAGGATCCCGGTTCAAGCCCCCGGCTCCCCACCTGCAGGAGAGTCGCTTCCCAGGCGGTGAAGCAGGTCTGCAGGTGTCTGTCTTTCTCTCCCCCTCTCTGTCTTCCCCTCCTCTCTCCATTTCTCTCCGTCCTGTCCAACAACAATCGCAATGGCAACAACAAGGGCAGCAAAATGGGGAAATGGCCTCCAGGAGCGGTGGGCTGGTAGTGCAGGCACCGAGCCCAGCGGTATCCCTGGAGGCTAACGCACTTTGGGATACCCCAGTCCCGAGCCTCCCTTTGCCCGCAAACCCTCAGAAAGCCCGCGGGGCCGCATGTGGCCAGCCCGGCACGTGGCCCTGGGGCCTTCCGGCAGGTCCGGCTTAGCACAGCACAGCCCGTGGGGCCGCAGGAGCCTCTGCTCACTTCCTTGTCACGGTGGGTGCGGCCCCTTCACCCCTCAGTTGTCTCCACGGCAGACGGCGGCTGCGGCTTTGTTCAGGGTCAGTGTGTGAGGCCCGCGCACGTCGTGGGCCGTGGACCAGTTCGGTCCGGCAGCCTGTGTCCAGTGGCGGCCGGCGGCCACATGGGTCCTCTGTCCCAGACATAGGGATCAGTGGGTGTCAGATGACAGGTCTCGTGCCACGCCGCACCCCCCGCCAGCCACCCATGAGCCTCCTCCGCCTCCCAGAGAGCCACCGGAGTCTCCTCACAAGTCTTGCGGTTTGCTGGATTCTGTTTTGTCTGCGTTTTATTTTTTGGAAAGTTTATGCAAATCAAATGTCCGGACTCCACGGCGGAGTGAAGCCGCCCGTCTTTCTTGTCTTCCTTCTCTTCTCTTACTGCGCGAGCGTCACTACCTCCAGTTCCATCCATTCTGCCCCAAAAGACACAACACCGTCTTTTTGACTGCAGAGTAGTATTCCACGGAGTCTATGGCCCATAGCCTCTCTCACCAGTCACCTGATGGCGCATCTAGGCTGCGTCCACCCTGCTTGTTGTGAAGCACGTGTCCCTTCTGACAGTGCTTGTGCGTGCTCTGGAAGGTGACAGTGCTTGTGCGTGCTCTGGAAGGTGACAGTGCTTGTGCGTGCTCTGGAAGGTGACAGTGCTTGTGCGTGCTCTGGAAGGTGACAGTGCTTGTGCGTGCTCTGGAAGGTGCTGCAGTGGGAAGGCGGCTCCACACAGCAGGGCGCCTGGTGGGGCTGCGGTTCCTTGCGGGGGTCCTAATGGCTCCTTCCCGTCTCCCGAGCAGGAGTGAGCTGAGTCGGCAGAAGCTGCAAACGCAGGAGCTGCTCTCCCAGCTGGAGATGGCGCACAACAAGGCGGCAGAGGTAAGAGAACCCACCCCCCCCACACACACGGGTGGTCAGAGAGCGCCCGGCCACACTCAGGGGAGTGATACTGAGAGAGCCTGTGCATTATGGGAGTGATAGTGAGAGAGCCAGTGCATTATGGGAGTGATACTGAGAGAGCCAGTGCGTTATGGGAGTGATACTGAGAGAGCCAGTGCATCATGGGAGTGATACTGAGAGAGCCAGTGCATTATGGGAGTGATAGTGAGAGAGCCAGTGCATCATGGGAGTGATACTGAGAGAGCCAGTGCGTTATGGGAGTGATAGTGAGAGAGCCAGTGCATTATGGGAGTGATAGTGAGAGAGCCAGTGCATTATGGGAGTGATACTGAGAGAGCCAGTGCATCATGGGAGTGATACTGAGAGAGCAAGTGCGTTATGGGAGTGATAGTGAGAGAGCCAGTGCATTATGGGAGTGATACTGAGAGAGCCAGTGCATCATGGGAGTGATACTGAGAGAGCTAGTGCGTTATGGGAGTGATACTGAGAGAGCAAGTGCGTTATGGGAGTGATACTGAGAGAGCCAGTGCATTATGGGAGTGATAGTGAGAGAGCCAGTGCATCATGGGAGTGATACTGAGAGAGCTAGTGCGTTATGGGAGTGATACTGAGAGAGCCAGTGCATTATGGGAGTGATACTGAGAGAGCTAGTGCATTATGGGAGTGATACTGAGAGAGCCAGTGCATTATGGGAGTGATAGTGAGAGAGCTAGTGCGTTATGGGAGTGATACTGAGAGAGCTAGTACGTTATGGGAGTGATAGTGAGAGAGCCAGTGCATCATGGGAGTGATACTGAGAGAGCTAGTGCGTTATGGGAGTGATACTGAGAGAGCCAGTGCATTATGGGAGTGATACTGAGAGAGCTAGTGCATTATGGGAGTGATACTGAGAGAGCCAGTGCATTATGGGAGTGATAGTGAGAGAGCTAGTGCGTTATGGGAGTGATACTGAGAGAGCTAGTACGTTATGGGAGTGATAGTGAGAGAGCCAGTGCATCATGGGAGTGATACTGAGAGAGCTAGTGCGTTATGGGAGTGATACTGAGAGAGCCAGTGCATTATGGGAGTGATACTGAGAGAGCTAGTGCATTATGGGAGTGATACTGAGAGAGCCAGTGCATTATGGGAGTGATAGTGAGAGAGCTAGTGCGTTATGGGAGTGATACTGAGAGAGCCAGTGCATTATGGGAGTGATACTGAGAGAGCTAGTGCGTTATGGGAGTGATACTGAGAGAGCTAGTACGTTATGGGAGTGATAGTGAGAGAGCCAGTGCATTATGGGAGTGATAGTGAGAGAGCTAGTGCGTTATGGGAGTGATACTGAGAGAGCTAGTACGTTATGGGAGTGATAGTGAGAGAGCCAGTGCATTATGGGAGTGATACTGAGAGAGCCAGTGCATTATGGGAGTGATAGTGAGAGAGCCAGTGCGTTATGGGAGTGATACTGAGAGAGCTAGTACGTTATGGGAGTGATAGTGAGAGAGCCAGTGCATTATGGGAGTGATAGTGAGAGAGCCAGTGCATTATGAGAGTGATACTGAGAGAGCCAGTGCATTATGGGAGTGATACTGAGAGAGCCAGTGCATTATGGGAGTGATACTGAGAGAGCCAGTGCGTTATGGGAGTGATACTGAGAGAGCCAGTGCATTATGGGAGTGATACTGAGAGAGCAAGTGCGTTATGGGAGTGATAGTGAGAGAGCCAGTGCATTATGGGAGTGATACTGAGAGAGCCAGTGCATCATGGGAGTGATACTGAGAGAGCTAGTGCGTTATGGGAGTGATACTGAGAGAGCCAGTGCATTATGGGAGTGATACTGAGAGAGCCAGTGCATTATGGGAGTGATAGTGAGAGAGCTAGTGCGTTATGGGAGTGATACTGAGAGAGCTAGTACGTTATGGGAGTGATAGTGAGAGAGCCAGTGCATTATGGGAGTGATACTGAGAGAGCTAGTGCGTTATGGGAGTGATACTGAGAGAGCCAGTGCATTATGGGAGTGATAGTGAGAGAGCCAGTGCATTATGGGAGTGATACTGAGAGAGCCAGTGCATTATGGGAGTGATACTGAGAGAGTCAGTGCATTATGGGAGTGATACTGAGAGAGCAAGTGCATTATGGGAGTGATACTGAGAGAGCCTGTGCATTATGGGAGTGATACTGAGAGAGCCAGTGCATTATGGGAGTGACACTGAGAGAGCAAGTGCATTATGGGAGTGATAGTGAGAGAGCCAGTGCATTATGGGAGTGATAGTGAGAGAGCTAGTGCATTATGGGAGTGATGCTGAGAGAGCCAGTGCATTATGGGAGTGATACTGAGAGAGCCAGTGCATTATGGGAGTGATACTGAGAGAGCCAGTGCGTTATGGGAGTGATGCTGAGAGAAGTGCATTATGGAAGTGATAGTGAGAGAGCCTGTGCATTATGGGAGTGATACTGAGAGAGCCAGTGCATTATGGGAGTGATACTGAGAGAGCAAGTGCATTATGGGAGTGATACTGAGAGAGCAAGTGCGTTATGGGAGTGATACTGAGAGAGCCAGTGCATTATGGGAGTGATTGTGAGAGAGCTAGTGCGTTATGGGAGTGATACTGAGAGAGCCAGTGCATTATGGGAGTGATAGTGAGAGAGCCAGTGCATCATGGGAGTGATACTGAGAGAGCTAGTGCGTTATGGGAGTGATACTGAGAGAGCCAGTGCATTATGGGAGTGATAGTGAGAGAGCTAGTGCGTTATGGGAGTGATACTGAGAGAGCTAGTACGTTATGGGAGTGATAGAGAGCCAGTGCATTATGGGAGTGATAGTGAGAGAGCTAGTGCGTTATGGGAGTGATACTGAGAGAGCTAGTACGTTATGGGAGTGATAGTGAGAGAGCCAGTGCATTATGGGAGTGATAGTGAGAGAGCCAGTGCATTATGGGAGTGATAGTGAGAGAGCCAGTGCATTATGGGAGTGATACTGAGAGAGCCAGTGTATTATGGGAGTGATACTGAGAGAGCCAGTGCATTATGGGAGTGATACTGAGAGAGCCAGTGCGTTATGGGAGTGATACTGAGAGAGCCAGTGCATTATGGGAGTGATACTGAGAGAGCCAGTGCATTATGGGAGTGATACTGAGAGAGCAAGTGCGTTATGGGAGTGATAGTGAGAGAGCCAGTGCGTTATGGGAGTGATACTGAGAGAGCCAGTGCATCATGGGAGTGATACTGAGAGAGCCAGTGCGTTATGGGAGTGATACTGAGAGAGCCAGTGCATTATGGGAGTGATACTGAGAGAGCCAGTGCATTATGGGAGTGATACTGAGAGAGCCTATGCATTATGGGAGTGATACTGAGAGAGCCAGTGCATTATGGGAGTGACACTGAGAGAGCAAGTGCATTATGGGAGTGATACTGAGAGAGCCAGTGCATTATGGGAGTGATACTGAGAGAGCCTATGCATTATGGGAGTGATACTGAGAGAGCCAGTGCATTATGGGAGTGACACTGAGAGAGCCAGTGCATTATGGGAGTGATAGTGAGAGAGCCAGTGCGTTATGGGAGTGATACTGAGAGAGCTAGTACGTTATGGGAGTGATAGTGAGAGAGCCAGTGCATTATGGGAGTGATACTGAGAGAGCTAGTGCGTTATGGGAGTGATACTGAGAGAGCCAGTGCATTATGGGAGTGATAGTGAGAGAGCCAGTGCATTATGGGAGTGATACTGAGAGAGCCAGTGCATTATGGGAGTGATACTGAGAGAGTCAGTGCATTATGGGAGTGATACTGAGAGAGCAAGTGCATTATGGGAGTGATACTGAGAGAGCCTATGCATTATGGGAGTGATACTGAGAGAGCCAGTGCATTATGGGAGTGACACTGAGAGAGCAAGTGCATTATGGGAGTGATACTGAGAGAGCCAGTGCATTATGGGAGTGATACTGAGAGAGCCAGTGCATTATGGGAGTGATAGTGAGAGAGCAAGTGCATTATGGGAGTGACGCTGAGAGAGCCAGTGCATTATGGGAGTGACGCTGAGAGAGCAAGTGCATTATGGGAGTGATAGTGAGAGAGCCAGTGCATTATGGGAGTGATAGTGAGAGAGCTAGTGCATTATGGGAGTGATGCTGAGAGAGCCAGTGCATTATGGGAGTGATACTGAGAGAGCAAGTGCGTTATGGGAGGGATGCTGAGAGAAGTGCATTATGGGAGTGATACTGAGAGAGCCTGTGCATTATGGGAGTGATACTGAGAGAGCCAGTGCATTATGGGAGTGATACTGAGAGAGCAAGTGCGTTATGGGAGTGATACTGAGAGAGCCAGTGCATTATGGGAGTGATACTGAGAGAGTCAGTGCATTATGGGAGTGATACTGAGAGAGCCAGTGCATTATGGGAGTGATACTGAGAGAGCCTGTGCATTATGGGAGTGATACTGAGAGAGCCAGTGCATTATGGGAGTGACACTGAGAGAGCAAGTGCATTATGGGAGTGATACTGAGAGAGCCAGTGCATTATGGGAGTGATACTGAGAGAGCCAGTGCATTATGGGAGTGATAGTGAGAGAGCAAGTGCATTATGGGAGTGACGCTGAGAGAGCCAGTGCATTATGGGAGTGACGCTGAGAGAGCAAGTGCATTATGGGAGTGATAGTGAGAGAGCCAGTGCATTATGGGAGTGATAGTGAGAGAGCTAGTGCATTATGGGAGTGATGCTGAGAGAGCCAGTGCATTATGGGAGTGATACTGAGAGAGCAAGTGCGTTATGGGAGTGATGCTGAGAGAAGTGCATTATGGGAGTGATACTGAGAGAGCCTGTGCATTATGGGAGTGATACTGAGAGAGCCAGTGCATTATGGGAGTGATACTGAGAGAGCAAGTGCATTATGGGAGTGATACTGAGAGAGCCAGTGCATTATGGGAGTGATACTGAGAGAGTCAGTGCATTATGGGAGTGATACTGAGAGAGCCAGTGCATTATGGGAGTGATACTGAGAGAGCCTGTGCATTATGGGAGTGATACTGAGAGAGCCAGTGCATTATGGGAGTGACACTGAGAGAGCAAGTGCATTATGGGAGTGATACTGAGAGAGCCAGTGCATTATGGGAGTGATACTGAGAGAGCCAGTGCATTATGGGAGTGATAGTGAGAGAGCAAGTGCATTATGGGAGTGACGCTGAGAGAGCAAGTGCATTATGGGAGTGACGCTGAGAGAGCAAGTGCATTATGGGAGTGATAGTGAGAGAGCCAGTGCATTATGGGAGTGATAGTGAGAGAGCTAGAGCATTATGGGAGTGATGCTGAGAGAGCCAGTGCATTATGGGAGTGATACTGAGAGAGCAAGTGCGTTATGGGAGTGATGCTGAGAGAAGTGCATTATGGGAGTGATACTGAGAGAGCCAGTGCATTATGGGAGTGATAGTGAGAGAGCCAGTGCATTATGGGAGTGATACTGAGAGAGCCAGTGCATTATGGGAGTGATACTGAGAGAGCAAGTGCGTTATGGGAGTGATACTGAGAGAGCAAGTGCGTTATGGGAGTGATACTGAGAGAGCCAGTGCATTATGGGAGTGATACTGAGAGAGCAAGTGCGTTATGGGAGTGATGCTGAGAGAGCAACAGCCATCTAAGTAACCAGCTGAAAAACCGCGCTTGTCCGACCCAGAAGGCCCCTTGGCCATTATGGAAGCAGCACAGGAAAGGTGTGTCACACACACCTTGACTAAGATGGCTGTTCAAGCTGAGGCGGTCCCCTGGTACCCTGGTCTCCGGTGCTGCTGAGGTGCCTCTCAGGCGTCCGGTGACGGCCGCGCTCAGCACAGGGGGCCTCAGAGTGCCGGTAACGGCAGTGCCTCCCCACAGGCTTTCGCGGCGCCTCTGTCACCGAGTGTGACAGCTGCCATCTGGGCGGGAGGCCGTGGAGGTTCCGGCTTCTTCCTGGGGTGTTTCTCAGCCGTTTCTGCTGAGGCGAGTGTGACCCCTCGGCCGGGGCAGATAGAGAAGCACTACAGCATGTCTGACTCCGGAGACCTCTCCTCAGGCCTCCAGGTGTGGACAGGACCCGGGGCCTTCTCCACGCAGCCGCCATCAAGACCTCGCATCCTGGGCGTCTCCACTCGGGGACACGCTCAGCCCGGCGGCCCGTCCCTCTGGCCGAGGTGTATCAGCGAGCTTCTCGGGCCCGAGTCCCCTTAGTTGACCCCCCAGAAAAGTCGTTTGAGGCGGCCCTGCGCTCGGCACCACGCCGGCCCTCAGACTTGCCGGGCCACGGTCTCCCTAGACGCCGCCACGGGACGTGCCACGCGCTGACGTGGCTTCCGGCCTCTGACCGGTCGTCCCGCAGATTCCGCCGCACGCCTGACTGACTGACTGCCTGACCGCCTGACCGACGCGCTGTCTGCTTCCCCTTCTAGAATGAGAAGCTGCTTCAGGAGCACCAAGAAAAGGCCGCCCGCCTGCAGAGGCGCCTGACGCAGGCAGAGCAGAGAGCCGCGGCCGCCGCCCAACAGGTGGGAGCCCTGCGGCCGGGACACTCGGGGACCCTCCCTCAGGAGGGGTGGGGGCGAGTAGCAGCCTCGTCCAGGTGAGGGGTGTGTGTGTGTGTGTGTCCCTCTGTCCAGGTGAGCTGTGTGTGTGTGTGTGTGTGTGTGCGCGCCCCCTCTGTCCAGGTGAGCTGTGTGTGTGTGTGTGCGCCCCCTCTGTCCAGGTGAGCTGTGTGTGTGTGTGTGTGTGCGCCCCCTCTGTCCAGGTGAGCTGTGTGTGTGTGTGTGTGTGTGTCCCTCTGTCCAGGTGAGCTGTGTGTGTGTGTGTGTGTGTGCGCCCCCTCTGTCCAGGTGAGCTGTGTGTGTGTGTGTGTGTGTGCGCCCCCTCTGTCCAGGTGAGCTGTGTGTGTGTGTGTGTGTGTGTGTGCGCCCCCTCTGTCCAGGTGAGCTGTGTGTGTGTGTGCGCCCCCTCTGTCCAGGTGAGCTGTGTGTGTGTGTGTGTGTGTGTGTGTGTGTCCCTCTGTCCAGGTGAGCTGTGTGTGTGTGTGTGTGTGTGCGCCCCCTCTGTCCAGGTGAGCTGTGTGTGTGTGTGCGCCCCCTCTGTCCAGGTGAGCTGTGCACCCCCTCGGGTATTTCGCAGCCTCCGCACAGTTTCTGGACCCCCAGGTGTATCATTCGCAGCCATGGGGTGTCTGCCTGACGCCGTCTGGGGTGTCACCCAGCACGCAGCACCCACGCAGGGCGCAGAGGGCACTCCCGGCCTGGCCGGCGGCTCCCAGCGCAGCTGTCCACTTCCCTTGCAGCTCGGCGCGGCCGCCGTGCAGAGGAGAAGAGCGGCCTCCATGATGAACCTGGACAGTGTCTAGCCGCCTCTTCACCGCAGCCCGGCCGCACCCGGCGGGGTGGGCGCTGGAGCCTCCTCGGGCGGGAGCCGGACCCTTGGGAATAACGCAGCTGGGCCGGGCCCGTCATCTCCTACCGGCCGGCCGGCACGCAGGAGCCCAGGACTTGGTTGGGGCGCCGAGTCCGAGTCCGAGTCCGCCTGCAGTGAACCCCGAGTGCCCGAAGACCCGGCGATGACCCGGTGCCTGCCGCAGTGACGGGGCCGCCGGACAGCGGGGCTCCTGTGCCGGCAGGGAAGCGGTGCGGACAGGCCGGGGACGGGTCTGCGGCTGGGCGCTTGGCTCCTGCGGGCGGGCGGGAAGTCCCCGGCCGCCACCTCGGGCTCCGCAGCTGAACTGGTGGCTGAGAGGCCGCTGCTCCTGCTCCTCGTCTCAAATGGCGCCCAAGTCGGTGGCCCTGAGAGAGAGGCCGCAGTTGAGGCCGGAAGGCTGGCCGCGATTGAGCCTGGGGCGGGTGGCCCGAGGGGACTCGGCTTCACACCAGCCCAGAGCGCCCACTGGGTTCACCCACCAAGCACAGTGCTGCCGTGACTCGACGCGCCCCGCGGACATCCAGGACCGCTCTGCGGACATCCAGGACCGCCCTGCCCCAGCCTCGTCTCTGCTGTCGGACCCGTGGCCTGTACACGGGACGAGGGACAGTGGCCACGGCGACCATCATTCCCGCCGTCCCCTTCGAGGCCGGGCCGCGCCTTGCAGGCCACACACGGCTTTGACGTCGAGTCCCAGGACGGAGTTATGGGCCCGGGCCCATCGTCACCACGGCCTCCGGTGGACGGGGCTTGACTCCGCGGCTGCCCCGTGGCTGGGCAGGGACGGCCCCTCTCTCAGGTGGCCCCGGCTGTCCCGTCTGTCAGCATTTTCCTGTGCGTCCTGCATACGGGCACGTGAGGGCTGGGGTTGGAAAGGCGAATAAATACTAAGGGAAGGGACACAGCATAATGGCTATGTAGACAGCCTCATGCCTGAGGCTCCAGAGTCCCATGTTCAGTCCCCTGCACCACCATAAACCAGAACTGAACAATGCTCTGGTTGGGGGGGGGGGGAGAATGACTGACAACAACAAGGGCGACAAAATGGGGGAAATGGCCTCCAGGTGCAGAGTGCAGGCACCGAGCCCCAGTGATAACCCTGGAGGCAAAAACAATAGAAAAAGTAATAATAACCAAGCGTGCAGAGGGAGCCCCCTGCTCCCTTGTCTGAGGCCGCAAGGTCCCTGGGGCTCTGGCAGCAGGAGCCGGGGGCCACCACACCCGAGGGAGAGGGAGGGCAGGCCGAGCAGCGGCCTGGGCCCCAGGTCTGCTGACCCCCGAGGGCCGAGGGCAGGAGGGCCTCGCAGCCCCAGGCCCTGACAGACGGGCCCTCCAGACGTGGGGAAGACACCCAGCAGCCTGGCCTGGAGGACAGCCCAGCTGCAGCCAGCAGGAGAGGCCGGGGGTCAGCGGCCGGCGGTGCAGCCAGGCAGGCAGCCCGGAGGCAGCGCTGAGCATCCACGGGAAACCCTCGGGCCCATCCCACCTTGAAGTCGCAGCTGTTTCCGGGGAGCCGAGCTGGAGAGCCAGAGCAGGGACCCCTGGGGCCCAGCCACCGCCGCCTCAGCCTCCTGGGGACGCCCCAGGCGCTACTGTGGTTACCCCGCCCGCCTGGAAGGAGGGTCACTGGGATCTCCCCCTGGGGAGGGCCGAGGAGAACGGAGCTCTGGGCCAAATGAAATCCAGTCACCTGTGGGGAAGCAGCAGCACAGCCGGCCCAGCCACAGGCCGCACCCCACGCCAGTCGCAGCAGAGGAAGTGTGGGGCCGGCAGGCAGGGTGGACGCGACACGGCACGGCGTCCCGGGCGCATGTTTGCACAGGGCGCAGGCCATGCGTCTCTGACCTCCACGTTCAGAGCCCTGGGGTCCAGGAAGCACCTTCTTTTTTTAAAAAAACCATTTTCTTCTTCTTTGCCACCAGGGTTATCACTGGGGCTCAGTGCCAGCACTACAAATCCACTGCTCCTGGAAACCATTTTTCCCATTTTATTGGACAGGACACAGAGAAGTGGAGAGAGGAGACAGGGAGAGAGACTCCTGCAGACCTGCTTCACCACTAGTGAAGCTTCCCCCTGCAGGTAGGGACTGGGGGCTCGAACCTGGGTCCTTAACGCTTCATACTGGGTACACCGTCACCTGGCCCCAAAAATTCTATTTTTTTTTTAGTATTTTACCTTTTGTTGCCCTTTTATTGTTGTAGTTACTGTTATTACTGATGTCCTTGGATTAAAAAAATGGAGGGGAAGAAGGGGAAAGACAAGACACCTGCAGACCTGCTTCACCGCTTATGAAGTGACCCCTCTGCAGGTGGGGAGCCGGGGGCTCGAACCGGGATCCTTACACGGGTCCTTGCACTTCACACCACATGCACTTAACCAACTGCGCTACTGCCTGACTCCCTCAAAATCACCTTTTTTTAAAAATACTTACTTCCTTTTTGTTGTCCTTGTTTTTTTGTTATTGTTGTTGATGTCGTTGTTGTTAGGACAGAGAAATGGAGGCAGGAGGGGAAGATAGAGGGGGAGAGAAAGACAGACACCTGCAGACCTGCTTCACCGCCTGTGAGGCGACCCCCCTGAAAATGGGGAGCTGGTGGCTCGAACCGGGATCCTTAGGCCGGTCCTTGTGCTTTGTTCCACGTGCGCTTAACCCGCTGCGCCACCGCCCGACTCCCTCAAAATCACTGTCTAAGGAAGTTCACAAGCGCAGTCTTCCTTCCAGATCATCATGCAGGCTTAGCAGTCCTTAGAGCCAATGCTTTGTCCCTAATCCTGAAGAGCCTACCGGCTGATGGCTGCAGGTGTCACAGCTGGTCTCTGCGCAGGCCAGGGGGCCACGTGGGGGTCTGTGCCCGAGACCTGACTCATCCAGGCCTCTGACTTCACCCCTGCTGTCCAGCAGCTGGCTGTGTTCCCAGGAAGAGTCCCGGGCGGGGAGGACGGCACTCCCATCGCTGGGGGGGGGGGGGCAGCCTGGGGGTGCGGGCTTCCGCGGCCGCCAGTGCCCAGCCGTCCACACCTTCCTGGCATGTACCGAGATAGAAACGGCACACTTCTCAGCTCTGGCTGATGGTGCCAGGGAAGGAACCCGAGACCTCAGAACATCAGGCATCACAGTCCTTTGCAGAAGCATCGTGCCGTCTCCCCAGCCCTGCGCACGTCTTCCAAAAGCAGCCCTGTAGACACTCAGAAGCGTATCGCAAAATGTACAGCGTTTATTCACAGACAGACAAAAGGCACAACTTCTACTAAAGAGTTCAACCAAAAATACCGCTGTCCCTGACTAGTTTGCATAAATACTCTCCAAAAGGGGTAGAAATAAATACGGGACCAGGCCGTGTGATATAAAATAGTCATCTCTACATAGACTTTGCTCAACTCTTCATACACCTTTATTTTCTTCCATTTGAGCCGAACGGACCCTAGGCACGTAGTGAAAATCCTCTGTACGGGGCTAGAGGGGCAAGGGCATCCAGCCCTCCGCGGACCGCTGGATTTGTACACGGCACGGAGAACCTTTGCTCAGACTTTGTGTCTCACAGCCTGACAACATTCCAGAACTTTGACTAGCCTGCACTTGGACATGACACACTGGTCATGATCAGCGCTGTGCCCTGGCCAGGATGCACACGGAAAGATAAAGCTGAAAGAGCCAGTGGTTCTGCACTGACGAGGCAGGTGGCAGTGGGGGCTGGGGGGACCTGGAGGACAAGGATGGGGGACCAGCTCACAGGACTCTCACCCTCTCCACCGTGCGCATTCCGAGCGAGAATAATAAACCGGGGCTTTTATCAGTGTGTTCCAGTTTCTGTGGGGTCTATTACTATCATGTTTTGTCTTTTTTTTTTTTTTTTTGGTTCAGCATCGACGTGGAACATTTGAAAGCTTTTCAACCTAAATGTGGGGGAAGACAGGTAAGGCATTATTTTATTTATTATTTTGCACAAAACTAGCATATTCCTAATAGTGCAAACGAATCCGGCACCTCTTAAAATGGCAAGAGGTCACGTACACTTACGAGAACCAGTTCAGATTTCCTTTCTATGGCTTCAGATAGATCATCCCTCGACACTAACCACCCAGAGCTGTTCTGGAGTCCTGAGCAGCTGCAGACAGAGTTCACTGTACCCAGCAAAAGGTTTTTGCTCGTATCCAGAAAGAAAGAAAGAAAGAAAAGGGGGGGAGAAACCTGGTGCTGAAATCCTGCTACGTGCGGGCGAGCACACAACCAACCGGGTGCCCGAGAAGCTCGCCTGAAGCAACGGCGTGGCAGGCACACAGTCTTTCCCAAAGAGCCCGGGACTCGAAACAAGTCACCGGAACCTGGGTCACTCTCTCGGCTCCCCCAAACTAAGCTACAACTGTTTCCAGAAAGTCAGAACTGGGTTTGCAAACGCCATCCACACACAGGGCACTGGGCTGCGTCCGAGCCCGGCCGCCCCAGCATCTGCCAAGACCCGCACAGGACGTGGGGCCCCCGGGCACCTGGGAGACCCACGAGCTGAGGGGGTCACGGCCGCAGAGAAGCCCGACACCAAGCACAGGGGGACACGGGGCACCCCGGGCCACCTCCCACGGCTTCCCAGTTGGGCCCACCACGCCCCGGGGCCCAGGGGACTCAGGCAGGAGCCAGAGGCCATGGCCGCCCTCACACCTGCCGCAGAGCACGGGAGGACACCTGACGGACGGACGGACGGGGAGGCTGCCTGCTTATTGCTGGTCGCTCACCGCTTATTGCCATTTGCAAGGAGGAAGTCGCGGCGTCGCCGAGCCCAGAGCCCTGGCTCCGGGCAAGCCGGCCGCGTGGCAGTCTCCCGTGCCACCGTGTCGGTGAGGGCTCTCCGTGACTTATTGCCTTTTGTTACTTTGTAAAACAGAACCTGTGTTGCTGCCCTTTATCCAAAGGGACCCATTCCGGTCGGAAGCCCAGAGCCCCTGCTACACACACTAGTGGGCAGCCCCATGACCTTCTGGCCACCGGATTTGTCACCTGAGCCAGATGGCCGACGGCACGCTAGGCGCCGGGCAGCGGGAGGGGCGGCCCAGGAGCAGTGGGCAGGGGGCACAGGGCCCAGAGGACGCCCACCCACCCTGACTCCGCAGGCCCGGCCGGCCCCCCCTCCCCTCCCCCACTTTGCCCTCCCCTCCCAGCAGGCTTCCAGGCTTCCCAGAACCCTCCTCTCCAGGGCTGTGCAGACACTGAGCACCCAGTCGGGGCTCCATCCCGGCCCAACAGCGGGATCGTGTGCTTGTGGGAGAAGCCTGGCCCCCGGCACTTGGCAGCCGACGTCAGGCGGGTGCGGCGAGGACAGGGTTCAGGAGGCCAGGATGCCCCTGTGCAGGTGCTGGGTGCCGCGGCCCAGGGAGCCCCCCGCAGGTGGGCAGGCGCCCGCGGCCTCGCTCTCCTCCTCGTCGTCGGGGGCATAGCCGCCGTCCTCGCCGTCCGCCTGGGGGGAGCCCAGGCACGGGAACCGGGAGGCGGCGGGGGTCCGCGTCTGGGGCCGCTGCTCCCCCTTCTTTGGAATCCGGAAGCCGCCCCAGTTGCCGGCGGGGCTGGCGGGGACGGGAGGCACTTGGGGGGTGGCCGGGGGCGCTCGGGGCAGGGCGCCGTTGGGCCGGGGGCCGGGGGCGCCCGGGGGACCCGGGGGGGCGCGGCGGTGGTCCAGGGGCCGTTGCAGCAGGGCCGGGCAGCCAGGGGGCCGGCGGAAGGGCCTGGCGTCGGGCCTGGCCAGCTCGCCATGAGGCCGGGAGTGGCGACGGGCCCCGGGGTCCAGCCTGTTGTGGGGCGCCAACAGGAGCCGGGCCTCCGCCAGGGTCTTCTCCAGACTCAGCAGGCTGTTGGGGAGCCCGGGGCCCCCCCGAGGGCCCTTCCCCAGCGAGCGCACCAGCGAGGTGCCCAGCTGCTTGCGGAAGAAGGCTGAGTACCACTTGAGGTCCTCGATCTGGGGGGCGCCGGGGCCCGCAGGGCTGTTGAACAGGAGCGAGCTTTCCAGGGACGGGGCGGCCACGCCTGGGGGACAGAGAGAGAGCAGGCGATGGGCCCGCGGCCTGCACACCCCCACCCAGTTCCATGCCACTGCAGCCCGCGGAGGGACCAGGGCACCCCCGGCCAGCTGTCACTCTCGGCGGCCACAGCGTCCGGGTGGCAGGCCCTCCCCGAGTGTCCCCAGCAAAGGCCATGGGCAGCTGGACTCCACCACCTGGACACACAAGGTCTGGAAGATGCCAAGGCACCAGGGCAAGCTCACTCCTATGCCCTCGGCCCTGCGGCTGGGTCCCCTGGACCTGGGCCCTTCTGGACCCCTGAACCTGCGTCTTCATGGCCACGGAGGCCGCCATCTCCCCCACCCGCCACCTCCGTGTCCCGGCCTGGCTTCACCCGGCGCTGCGGGTTGAGGGGCCACCTCCCCCCTACCTGGCGCCCCACGGAACTCGGGTCACGGAGATCACAGCCTCGCGCCCCAGCCTTGCAAGGGGGTGCCCACAGGAGGCGGGCAGGGGGCCCGGCAGGAGCAAGACAAGCTGAGGGGCCAGGCCGAGGTCTCAGGGCCCTGGGCCCTGACTGCCTGAACAAGTCCCTCGGGGAAGGGCTGCTGGCAGGTCAGCACCGCCACGTCCCGGGACATGAGCACCGGGAGCTCCCGACCCCGCCTCTCCCTGCGTCCCGGCGTCGGACCTGGGAGTCTGTGTCCACCGGCTGGAGAGAGCCCAGTGCGGCCGCGGCACCGCACGGGAGCTGTGCTGGCCCTGCCTCTCTGACGTGGCCCAGAAGCCACACGGGGACAAGGCCACAGCGACCCTAGTCAGCGCAGTGACCCCCGCTCATGACACGTGCCCGGCCCCAGGAGCCGCCCAGGCCTGACCTCGAGCCCCTGCGGCCACACCCTCCTCTCAGCACCCACGTCCCAGTCCCAGCAGACCCAGTCACGGCGCTCTGAGTGTCCCCGGAGCACAGCGGGGGCGCGGGTGACCCCACAGCCTGGAGCGGAGTCCCTGAGCCCAAGCCCCGTCCATCCCCCGGGACGGGCAGGGGAGAGAGGCTGGGTGACCCCTGGCCAGGTAGCGTGGTGTCTGTGGCGGGTGCTAGGCTGGACCACGCTCCCCCAGTGACCCCCGGGAGGCGGCTGACTCTACCCCCCACTTGTCACACTGGGAGGCAGGTGACCTGAGGGGTGGACTCCTATGGGGCGGCTAACCCTGCGCTCGCCTGGCCGAGTCCCTCCCTGCACTCCAGGCCCCACGGGTGACCGAGGCTCCCTGACCCCTGCCCTGCCCTGCCCTGCAAGGGGCCACAGCGTACCTGGGACTCGGTCCTGCTCCAAGAGCTTAGTGTAAAGGCTGAAGATCTGCTCCTGGACTTTGCACACCGAGCGCTTGATCTTCTCCCTGCGTGTCACCATATAAGTGAGGTTCCGCACCTGGAGGGAGAGAAGATTCCGGCTGAGTGAGGCCTTGCCACAGCAGCAGAGCCCCGTGGGACACCCGGGGCCCCGAATGCCCGCCCCTCTCCTCGCTCAGAGGCCCGGAGCTGCCCGTGGGGGGCCAGGGCCCCAGCAGCCACCAGGAGTCCGAGGAAGCAGCCGGAACCTGGGGCTGACAGGCGAGCGCACGGTCACTCCAGGGTGTGGCTCTGGGCGCTGAGTCCGGCTCCACGGCCCCACCCTCTCCCGAGGGGCACAGGTGGCCGTGCGACGCCCAGGCCCACTCAGCTCCAGCAGGGGCCAAGGGGGCCGGCACAGCGAGGACGCGGGGACAGCCGGACCTCAAGCCGTCGCGGGCCCGGACACCTGGCAGCGCCCCAGCCGCACGGCAGCCCCGCTCAGGGCCCCTTGGCCTTGCACCCCTCGGCCTCAGTCGGCCCAGCTCCCTGGGAAGGGGCGGGCGGGCGCCAAGCCCTGCACTCCACACACACTGCTCACGGCTGACACTCCACATCCATTCCCACCAGACGGCTCTCCCCAGAGGCCCGTCCAGAAGGCCCGGCCTCGGGCCACGTCCCTGTGACACTGCCTGACCCCTCCTGGGGCCTGGAGACCCGCCCAGCAGGAGGTTCGCCGCCCACACGGCCACCTGTCTCTCGTTGTCAGGGGGCCGGCGGGTGGCAGGCCCGCTGAAACGCACACAGTTCACTAGGCTAAGCGCACGGGCCGGCTCCCCACCCGCAGGGGGAGAGCTCCCCAAGCAGAGAAGCAGGCCTGAGGTGTCCTTTAACCTCTCTGTCCTAGCCAACAAACTGGAAAACACGCCGCCAGGAACAGTGGGTCCGCCGGCCGGCACCGAGCCCCAGTGATGCCCTGGAGAGAAGGGAACTGGTGCAGCCTTGGAGGTAGCACAGAGGGCAGAGCGCCAGACTGTCAAGCGCAGGGTCCTGAGTTCCGCCCCTGGCACTGCATGTGCCAGAGGAATGCTCTGGCTTTTCTCCTCTCTCTCGTTTGTCCTTTTAAAGGGCCAGGTGGTGGTGGCGCACCTGGTTGAGCACACGTTACAGTGCTCAAGGACCCAGGTTCGAACGCCTGTCCTCACCTGCAAGGGGGAAGTTTTGCAAGTTGTGAAGCAGGGCTGCAGGTGTCTCTCTCTCTCTCTCTCTCTCTCTCTCTCTCTATCTCCCCCTCCCCCCTGTGATTTCTGGCTGTCTCTTTCCAATAAATAAATAAATCAGTTTAAAAAAAAATTTTAAAAAGAGAAAGAAAACGTGTAATCACAGAACTGAGGCCACAGGTCTCCACGTGTTGTCATGCAAGGAAACAGCCTCACCCAGAGTCCAAGTTTCCAGGGAACAAGCACGGAGCCCTTCCCAGAGAAAGACGGGGGGGGGGGGGGGGGTCAGGAGGGGGAGCACTGCCGAGGATGCTGGGAAGCAGCCCCGAGGCATCCTGGGAAAACCAGCCCCACCGCGGCAGGTGCGTGCCCGGCCCCCGCCTCACCTGAGTCACCCACAGGGCACAGGGACAGGGTCCCTCCCGGCCTCCTGCGACCAATGTGGGTGGGTCCTCAGCTTCCCCATGGCTGAGTGGGAACCCTCTCTGGCCCTGTCCTTGGTGGGTGCCCCGTCTGAGCAGGACGTGGGGAGAGGCAACCTGCGGGGCTGACCTCTGAGCCCCTCCCGTCCCCTCCTCCCAAGTGCCAGCAGGGACCCCCTAAGCAGCCTGTCCCCACATCCCCGGGCTCAACCCACCGGCTTCCTCCAAGAGGTGAGCCCTCCGCGGGTGTGCCGGCACCGCCAGGGCCCAGAGGCCACACAGTGGGGCAGCTCCGCCCGGGGCCTCAGCGCGGGGCGCAGGACGAGGACACGGGAGACGCTCCCACCCCGCGCGGGCACAGGAGTCCAGCGGGGGCACGTCCTCGTCACACCCCGTCCGTGTCTCTCCGGGAGGGGTTCCCGGGGAAGAAGCCCCTTACCCAGCCCGCTGCCACCCGCTGCCCAGCCTGGACCTCGCTCAGACCACAGACACAGACCCGGGGCTTGTGAAGCGCCCCCCACGGAAGCCTTCGGGAAGGCGCGCCCCCCCGACCCAGTGACCCCCAGGTCCCTCCGGGGAACGGCAGGGGCGCTTGTGGGTCACCGCGGCTGCAGCGGAGAAAAGAGGCCACCCGCCAGAGTTTCTGCACGTTTATTGTGGTGAGAGACAAGCACGGCCGCGCGGGCCACAGTCCGCCCCGGCACCGGGGGTGCCCCGCCCCCCACCCTCACCGGCCCCACGAGAAGCCTAGCGGCCCGCGAGGGGCTCAGGAGGGGCGGCCCGGCCCCCTCTCTGCCCCCACTCTCCCTTCATGCTGCGGGCGGGGCGAACCCCACGGGAGACCCCCACGCCCAGGAGCGCCCGGCCCCGGGGGTGGGGGTGGGGGTGGGGTACGAGGCGGGCGGCCAGTGGGGGCCCGGGGCTCTGGGGGCGTCCCGGGAGAGCCGCGGGCCGGGGTCACTGCCAGGAGGCGCCCGCGCCCGGCCAGCTGCGTGCGGTTCCCGGCCCGGCCCGCCCCACGCATCCCGGCCCTCGGGCGGCGGGCGGGCGCTACCAGGCGTCGCTGGGGACCATTACCCGCTCCAGGTCCTGGCGCAGGTGCGTGAAGAGCTGCAGGCGGCGGAACAGCGCGTCCTGCTCCCGCGAGGCCAGGTCGTCCTCGTCGCGGCGCGGCGCCAGCAGCGGCTGGTTGAAGTTGCCCTTGCGCTTCAGCTTCCAGTACTGGAACAGGAAGTCCACCACCTCGGCCGGCAGGCGCAGGGCCCGCGCCACGTCCAGCAGGTCCACGAACGAGTAGAACTCGTCCTCCAGCTGCTGCAGCTTCTGCTTCCGCTGGCTGCCGCGCGGGGGTCCCTCCCCGGGGGGCGCCCCGCTCTCGGGCGCCGCCGCGTCCTCCTCCCCGCGCTGGCGGGGGGAGCTGTGCTTCGGGCAGTAGGACTTGAACTTGACCTCGTCGTTGTCCGCCAGGATGGTCTTCATCTCCAGGCCCCGGTCGAAGGCGCAGGTCACGTGGAAGGCCGTGCGGCAGTTCTTGACCGAGCACTGGGGAGGACGGGGCGGGGGTCTCAGGGGACAGGTCAGAGGTCAAAGGGCACAGGGGCCGAGGTCAAGGGTCAGTGAGTCAGGTTACACAGGGTCATGAGAACGGGACAGAGATCAGCGGGCACAGGGCCAGAGCAGGGGGAACACCAGGGCAGCAGGCTCACGGGACAGCCAGGTGTGGGGCCGCCCCCTCTGCCCGACGCAACTCTCGGGGGGCGGGGGGGGGTGGCAGGGGTGCCCTTTTCTTGCCAGCAGAGCCGCTGGCCCGAGCCACAGCACCCGCCGTCTCACCTAATGGCCTCCCCCAAGAAAGGGAGGCCCAGCCTTGGTGACAGACCCACGGCTCACACGTGTGCACGGCCGCCACCCAGGGCACACTCACGGCACTGGCCCTACATGCCTGAGGTGGCAGGAGCCCACCTGTCCTGCATGCTGGGCCCCCGCTCAAGTCCCAGCACTCAGCCCAAGAACGAGCCGTCCTAGAGCCCACCTGTCCTGACCCGTCCACCCGCCCTGTCCCAGCCCAGCCCAGGCCAGGCGCCCCCCACCTGGCACCTGCTCTCAAGAGGGACCACCCCCCCCACAGTGTCCTAGTCCGGGGCCCAGGTCTTCCTGGCCCCACTGGCAAGCCCAACCTACCCCAGGCCTGGATGGAGGCCCCGCCCCCTGAGCCCTCACCTGGGTGGAGGCCCCGCCCTCACCTGGATGGAGGCCCCAAACTTGTCGTTACAGAGGCTGCAGAGAAGCGCCCAGCGGCTGCTGGGGATGTGGGACACCTTGGTGATAGGCTCCATCTTCTCAGGGCTCCCGATGCTCACCTGCCAGGAGCGGGGGTCAGAGGGCACGGCAGCCAGACCCCACAGGGGCAGGCCGGGCAGAACGGGAGCCGGGCAGGCAGAGGACACCCGTACCTGCAGGACCACACGGGGGACCCCCACACCTGGGCCCCACCGCACACACCCCAGGGCCCATCCAGAGGATCCCCACCCCGGCCCCTGGCCCCCGGCCCCCAGGGCACCCACCTCGGGGATCCAGAGAGCGCAGCTGACATGCACCCACTTGGTTCCGCTGCGGGTGGGCTTCATGGCGCCCCCTTTCTTGGGACACAGCAGACAGCGGGGCTGCACCCCCAGGGCACAGGTGCGGCACAGCCAGCTGCCTTCTGGCACCTTGAGGATCCCGTAGCAGGCCTGGGGGCAGAGGGGCGGGTGTGGGAAGGGCCCCGGGCCGCACCCCTGCCCTCGGGGGGGCCGCCCCCCTGCCCGTGCGCCCCTCGGGGCCCCAGCCGGCCGCACCTGGTGGACGCAGATGTTGCACTTGTCGCAGAAGACCATCTCGTTGCCGTCCTCGCCCTCGGGCGACTGGCAGACGTCACAGACCACGTCCTCGTCGTACTCGATGCCCAGTCCCTCCTCCGTCTCGATGGCGCGGTTCATGTTGTCGTAGCAGCGCTGCTCGAACTCCTCCAGCACCCGCTCCATGGTATGCTCGTCCAAGGCGGGCATCCCTGCCACAGAGACGCGGTGAGACAGGGACGAGAGACGAGAGACGCCGCAGCAGCCGTCCGCCTCCTCGAGCCTCCCCGAGCACGGCACCCCTTGGGCTCGAACCCAGGCCCAGCGTGAGTCGAAGCTTGAGCGGCCCGAGAGCTTGAAGCTGCAGGTCGCTGCCGCCTTCCGGCCACCCCTCGGGGCTGAGGCCAGGTGGACTAAGCCTGAGACTCAGCACCCTGGGCCCAGCGGGCAGGCCACGGGCCTTGCGGGCACGCGGGCCGTGTGAAGGCTTGAGCCACACCCTTCCTGCTCGAGAGGGTCAGGGAGCACGGCCGTCCCTCTGGAGACGGGCGGACAGGCCAGCGGCGGCCTACAGGGTCAGAGGACAAAGGGACCCAAAGGACCTACAGGGTGACTGCAGCGCAGGACCCCCATGTGACCCCACCCAGCGCTCTGGGAGAAGGGCCCTGCAGCTGGGTCTCCCCCAGAGGGCCTCCCCCTCCCCAGCTTCACCCAGCCCGGCCTCCCCGGCCTGACCCAGTCTGGGTGCTCCCGCCTCACCCATCTCCCTGAACTCCTCGTTGGTCAGCTCCAGCCACGCGGCATCTGTGTCATTAAGGTCGTAGCGACAGACGCCGTCCGCCAGGGCCCGAAGGTCCACGTAGCCCAGCGCGGGGTCCGAGCCCGTGGACTGGGGCCTGAGGAGCACCAGCGGCTTCTCCTCAGACACGACCCTGGGGGGACGGGCCGGTGATGCCGGGGACCGGAGGTGGGCAGGAGACACGGGGACAGGGCAGGCGGAGGACACGTGGGCAAGGCGGGCTCGGGACAGGGCAGCGGTGCTGGGAGACAGTGAAGGTGGGCGTCCCAGCCGACACAGCCCAAGGTCAGGGATCGTGAAGGCCCCAGGGAGAGGTGACCGGCGTGGGTGGCCGCAGAGGCCCAGCACCTGTCTCCCTGCCAGGCCTCCGGCCCAGTGCAGCCTACACCTCAGCCCGGGTTCCAGGACACGGCCCATGTCCCCACATCAACCCCCACCACTTCAGAAGGGACCTGCCAGGCCCCGTGTCTCAGCACGGGCTCAGTCACTGGGCAGCGGGGCTGGGTCCCTGCAGGAACTTCCCCAACCTGGGGATGGGGCGGGGATCACCACTCTCCGGGCTGGGCTCCTGGACCCCAGGACCCGGGTGTCACGCCCCTTCAAAGTGGGGGCGGGCCACAGGGCCCCCTCACCCCAAATGCTCTGGAACCCACAGGCCCTTAGAGAGCCGACACTCCCCACAGTGGCCTCTGCACCCACCTGGCCCGAGGGTCTGTCCTGCCTGGGCCACCTATGACATCATCTCCTCAGGTACCTGTCACTCTGGCCCCGTCTTTGTCCCCCATCAGTCTGTCCCTGTCACTCTGGGCCCTGGCCGCACCCTCCCGCCACTCGGGTCCCCCATCCAGCTGTGGGGGACACACCCACCTGGCCACGGGCTGGGGGAGGGTGCCGGGGCTGACGGGCACCTGCACGCCCTTCTCCCACTCTTGGCGCCAGGGGTCGGCCAGCACGTAGTACTCGTCAGGGCTCAGCTGGAAGGAGTCATGCAGCTTCATGGCCGTGATCAGGTCCGTCCGGAACACCTGGCCAGGGCAGCGGGGTCACGGGCTGCGCACCCCGGGGCCCGCCGGGTGAAGCGCCCGCCCCGTGTGTGGCCGCAGGGCACGCTGGTGTCCCCCAGATGTCCGTCCGGGACTCCCGAGTCACACGGGCGCCGGAACTTGAGAGGCCTGGCCGACAGGACCCAGCCCAGCACGGACTCCCGAGCCCCCTGGCCTGTCACTCCAGCTCAGCCCGGGGCAGCCGTGACGCCCCAGGGAAGGCCCGAAAGCTTCCAGAAGCCTCCGCCGGCACCGCAGCCACTGAGCAAACACCAAGTGAGGGGGCCCCGGCCCCCACTGCAGGGGGGCCGGACAAGCAGCGCCTCTTGTCTCTCTTGTCTCTGTATCTCTGTCTCTGTGAAGCCAGCTCGTTTCAAATCAGCCACAGTGAATGGGGGAGCCATGCAGGCACTGAGCCCCCCCCCCACCCTGTGGGGAAGCCGCCCCTCAGTAACGGGGGAGCGGTGAGGTGGGCTCCTCACACACGGCGTCACGCTCAGAGACATCTTTGGGGGCAGAGCCACTACCCAGTGACACAGGCAAATGCCCTCCGTGTGTGTGTATGTGGGGGGTGCGTGGCTTGTGCGTGTGTGGCGTGTGCTGGTCTCACCAGGCGTGCGTGCTGACATACCTCAGAAGGCCTGCGGTCATCCTGGTGGTCGTCCTCGTGCCTGGCGCAGGAGCCTGCTGGGTGCTGGGACCGTGAGTTCTGGGACCAGGTGGTGGACAAGCCTGGGGAGACAGTGAGCAGCTGGCTGGGCAGCAAGTTCGGGGCCCCCGCACGCACCCCAGGCTACAGCAGGCACGGGGCTCTGCCTCGGCCCCCATGGGCCCCCGGCCTGGGGCCGCACCCCTGAGAGGGAGCCACACAAGCCCTGGGTCCCCACAGACCCCACCTGACAAGGCCCAGGAATAGAAACTCACTCAGGGAGCCCCAGCTCCCACAGAACCAGATCTGGGTGTGGGCGGAACAGTGTGCAAGGGCCTCCAGAGACGGGGCGCTCACCCCGCGCTCTGGCCTGCGGGGCAGACCTGCCTCTCAGTGTGAGGACGGCCACGACCTGGGTGCGCGGTGAGGAGAGCTGGGCCCCCCTGGCCCCCACCTGCAGGCAGGGAGCGCCACCCCACTCCAGGGACCCAGGTCACAACCTCAGAGCACCCACTCCGCTAAAAGGACCCAGACCACAGAATGTGGGCCCGTGTGACCCTGCACTGGACCCCTCCTGCCCTATGGTGCCCTCCCCCCTGAGCCCCCGGGACGGGCACCCACTGTGAGCCCTGGGCCCCCGGGGGGCCCGTCAGGATGTGGGTGCAAAGGTCCCAGTCAGCCCAGCCCAGGCCGAGTGGCCACTCCCACCCAGCTGAGCTGGGAGCCCGGCCCTGAGCCAGAGGCCAGAGCGCCTCCCCGCCACTTCCGGGCGGCTCGGGGCAGGAAGCAGAAAGCTCCACGTCTGAGAGAATGTTCTAGATGGGTCTGCTGTGGCCCAGCCCCCAGGAGGAAGCGGCCCCAGGGAAGTGCCCTGCAGCCTGGCCAAAGCAAACACAAGGCCGGCCTCGCCCCTGCCGGGCACGGTGGGCAGGGCTCAGGGGAGGGCTGGGCCTGAGCTTCCAGGCTGGTCTGGACAAGGCCACAGGAGAGCCAGCGGCGAGGGGACAGGAGGGCCAGAGGAGTCCCCAGGGGGCAGGGGACAGATGTGACAGGGACCCTGGGCCTCCCTGGAGCCTCCGCTTCTGCAACCCAGATTCCCAGGCCACCGTTCCAGTGACAACCCCTCAGCCTGTCCCCAAGGTCCTCAGCCCGCCTGGGTCAGGGGTCAGGGCAGGCCTGTCCACACAGGGTTCCTGCCACCTCCCAGCCCCTCCGCAGACCTGCACCCAGAGCCCACCTCCTGCCCTGCAGCCCCCAGGCCCTGAGCCCAAGGCCCCAGTGTACCCCAAGGGTGGAGGGCAGGCACTGCCCGGCCCATCACACGAACGGTGGGGTCCTCACAGCTGCGGCAAGGGTGTCCACGGTGCCAGCTCACTGCTCTCCACTGCCCAAAGCCCCAAACGGCGGGTGACAGCCAGGGCCAAGCGCGGGGGCAGGGCAGGGCCGGGATGTGCCCAGCACACACGGAGCCTGTGAGGACCGGCTGGCTGCCTGCACGGTGCCGACCCTTCTGGGGGCCGAGGCTGGCGGTGGGGGTGGAGGGGGGACCCCGCAGGGACACTCACTGGCATTGTCGTCTGAGTCCTCACTGCTGCTGGGCAGGCGGCCTCGTTTCATGGTCCTCAGAGGACAGCAGGCGGCCTGCAGGACAGACGCAGACACAGCTCAAGCGGGCCCTGCACCCCCAGATGGGGAGACACGGCTGGGGGGTCCCAGTTTCCCAGACAGGACAGAGGGACACAACCAGGGGGGCCTCGCCCTTAGACAGAAGCTGGGGACGGGAACACAGGCAAGGAGGGAAGTGATGGGTGACCACAGGGCGGCCCGGACACCCTCAGCTGACCCTCCACACCCACAGCCACACTCCAAGGGCCCAGGCCCGACAAGGGACAAGGGATGCCCGCTGCCAAGGCAGCTGGGGAGGGGGCCATGGGGCGGTCCAGAGTAAGCCCGCCCTGCACCCGTCCACCATCACACGTCCCGAGCGTCCCCCGACCCCGCCGGGCGCTGCCACCTGGCCGTGTCTCTGTGCTCTCCATGACCCTATTAGCCAGCCCGTCACTCCCTGGCCCTGGATGGGGACGCCGGGTCCTTGGGGCGGACGCCGGGACCCTTACCTCACCCTGGGTCTGGCCGGCTCCAGAGACAGGCAGCGGCACTATGCACCCCTCCCTCCCTCCCTCTTCCCCTTCCCTCCATCCCCAGACGAACTTGAAAACCTGCCTTCTCTGCCACCCGCTAAAGTCAGCACCAAGGGGGCCCCAGGCGGTGGCACACCTGGTTGAGCACACACATTGCAGTGCGCGAGGTCCCAAGTTTAAGGCCTCAGTCCCCACCTGCAGGTGTCTCTTACCCTGTCTCCTACTTCCACTCTCAACTTCTCTCTACCCAATAAGAAGCAAATACTATTTTCTAAAGTAAAATGGCTAAGTTATAAAAGTGAATAATAATAAGCTAATAAAATAAAGCCAGCACTAAAGACAGATTCCTACCTGGAGCCCCAGAGCAGAGCCCCCTCCCCGCCCCCCACAGGAAGAACGCGGCCCACCAAGCCCCCACCTCCCGGTCACGTGTCCCGTCCAGGGAGGCAGGACACAGCCCAGTATGTTCCCGGAGCAGCGCCCTGGCCAGAGGCACACCCACCTGGGAACACCTCGCGGGGAGCAGGGTTCAGGGCCTGGCTCTCTAGCACCCACAGACCCACACACGGTGGCAGGGTGACAGGCACCTGGGCACAGCAGAGCCTCCTCCCCAGGCCTGGGGGCAGCCAGGCACCTCCCCCTGGCAGGCTCTGCGCCTGGTCTGCAAGGCTGCGTCACAGGACGGCACTGGACAGACGAGTGGCGCTATACGGTGACAGGGCCCCAGCGCGGCTGGCTGAGCCGGGAGTCCCCCGGGATGCGGGGAGGGGCTCCCCCAGGTGGCCTGGCTCCCAGCTCACTGTGACCCGGGCGGAGCTTCTGGACGGACGTCCCCACGCCAACAAAAACAAGGAAGTGACCAGTGAAAAGTCCCAGCAGGTGTCTGCCCTCAAGTCCCACCCCGAGGGGCACGGGCAGGTGAGGCAGGGGGTGGCCAGGGGGCAGGCAGGGGCGCAGCACGCCCACCCCACCCCATCTCTGCAGGTGGGGGAGACAGCCGGCAGCGTTTCTTCTAGAAGGTGGAGGAAGAGGCCGCGGGTGGCCACGCTCAGCGGGCAGGGAAAGGCCCCACCTGCCCGGCCAGGTGACCGGGACAGACCGTGGCCCCCGGAGACCCCAGGCCGCGGGTGCCCAGCAGTGGGGCAGGTGCTTGCGGGGGCTGCGGGGGTCCTGCACACACTACCACGGGGCTGTGATGGGAGGGCTGCCGGGTCCCTGCCTGGGCGCCCCGGCCCAGGTGCCCGTCGCAGGCCTGGGGTCCCCGGGCACACACAGCCCCAGCCGGGCGGAAACGGCTCCCGACGCCCGCCAGACCCGCGTTTAAATCACCCGCTTTTTCCGGTGGCGGCCATCGCGCCCAGGGAGGGGCCTGGGGCCGGGGCGGGGTCGGGGAGCCTGGCGGGTGGGGGAGCCGGCCGGGCGCAGGAGGGGCGGGTGGGGGACCCGGGACACGGCGCCTCTGGGGGGACCCGGGAACCGGGCGCTGGGGCTGTACGGAGGGCGGCGGGGAGGGGGTGCCCGGAAGCGGGGACCCCAAAGAGATGGGGACAAGGGCTGCCGGATGCAGGGGCCTGGACCTGGACGCCCCCCCCGCCTGGACCTGGGACCCCCGCCCGGCCTGGGACCTGGGAACCCCCCCCCCGCCTGGACACCGCGACCCCCCCCCCCCGCCTGGACACCGAGGCCCCCCCCCGCCTGGACACCACGACCCCCCCCCCGCCTGGACACCGAGACGCCCCCCAGCCTGGACACCGAGACCCCCCCCAGCCTGGACACCGAGGCCCCCCCCAGCCTGGACACCGAGACCCCCCCGCCTGGACACCGAGGCCCCCCCCGCCTGGACACCGAGACCCCCCCCCGCCTGGACACCGAGGCCCCCCCCAGCCTGGACACCGAGACCCCCCCCCGCCTGGACACCGAGACCCCCCCCCCCGCCTGGACACCGAGGCCCCCCCCAGCCTGGACACCGAGACCCCCCCCCCGCCTGGACACCGAGACCCCCCCCCCGCCTGGACACCGAGGCCCCCCCCAGCCTGGACACCGAGGCCCCCCCCAGCCTGGACACCGAGACCCCCCCCCGCCTGGACACCGAGACCCCCCCCCCCGCCTGGACACCGAGGCCCCCCCCAGCCTGGACACCGAGACCCCCCCCCCCCGCCTGGACACCGAGACCCCCCCCGCCTGGACACCGAGACCCCCCCCCCGCCTGGACACCGAGACCCCCCCCCGCCTGGACACCGAGACCCCCCCCCCGCCTGGACACCGAGACCCCCCCCCCCCGCCTGGACACCGAGACCCCCCCCCCCGCCTGGACACCGAGGCCCCCCCCCCCCGCATGGACACCGAGGCCCCCCCCCCGCCTGGACACCGAGACCCCCCCGCCTGGACACCGAGGCCCCCCCCGCCTGGACACCGAGACCCCCCCCCCCGCCTGGACACCGAGACCCCCCCCCGCCTGGACACCGAGACCCCCCCCCGCCTGGACACCGAGACCCCGGCTGCAGGACCGAACCGCCCGCCAAGCGCCGGCGCCGCGGCCTAGTGCGGGGCCCTGGAGTCAGCCCGCCCGGCCACGTGTCGACCCCGCCGCCCTGGGACCCCCGCCCGCGCCCGCCCGCCCCGCACCTGCCCGGCCGCCACGTGCGCCGCGCCGCAACTTCACCCGAGCGGCCGCACCGGGCCTGGACCCCCGCCGCCGCCCCCACCCGGGCCGCTACTGCGAGCCCCACCTGGGCCCGAGCCCGCGACCCCCATCCCATGCGCGCCGCCCCGAGGTCGCCACCCTGCACCCCCTCCCTGCACCCGCCACCCTGCACCCGCCACCCTGCACCCCCGCACCTGCACCCCCGCCCCTGCACCCCCCGCCCCTGCACCCGCCACCCCGCACCCCCCGCCCCTGCACCCGCCACCCCGCACCCCCCGCCCCTGCACCCGCCACCCCGCACCCCCCGCCCCTGCACCCGCCACCCTGCACCCCCTCCCCTGCACCCGGCACCCTGCACCCCCCGCCCCTGCACCCGCCACCCCGCACCCCCCGCCCCTGCACCCGCCACCCCGCACCCCCCGCCCCTGCACCCGCCACCCTGCACCCCCCCGCCCCTGCACCCGCCACCCTGCACCCCCCGCCCCTGCACCCCCCGCCCCTGCACCCGCCACCCTGCACCCCCCGCCCCTGCACCCGCCACCCTGCACCCCCCGCCCCTGCACCTAGCTGGGCGCCGCGCCCCCCGCCGCCATCGCAGCCCCACTTCCCGCGGCCGGGCCCGAAGCCGGGGCGGGCGGCGGGCGGCGGGCGGCGGGCGGCGGGCGGCGGCCCGGGTGCGAGTGCGAGTGCGGTGCGGGTGCGCGGCCCGGCGGCGGGCGGGCTCTTGGCGCCATGTTAGTGACGTCCCCCGGCCACCCGGCGGCGACCTCCGCGGCCCGGCCCGGCCCCCAGCCGCCCCCCCGGCCCCGGGCGCCTACCTGCGGCGGGGGGATCGGCCGGGGCGCCCGGCTGCGCGCCGCATGGGCCCGGCGGGGCGCGGGGTGGGCGCGGGGTGGGCGCGGGGTGGGCGCGGGGCGCGGGGCCGGGCCGGGCCGGGCGGCGGGCGCGGGGGGCGGGCGGCCGCTTTCTGGGTCAGGGCGGCGGGCGGGGGGCTGGAGCGCCGGCCCCGGAGGGTGGGACGAGGGTGGGGACGGGGCGGGGAGCCCGCGGCGGGGCTCCGGCCTCCTTAACCCTCGGCGGCCCGGGCGGGAGGCGGCGCCACCCCCACCCCGGTGACGTGGCCGCGCCGCACCGCCCCGCACCCCCGCCCACCCCGCCCCCCACCCCAGGGCGCTGCGGGGCTGCGGGGCGGCGGGGCGGCGGGGCGGCGGGGCGGCGGCAGGCCGGGCGGCGGCGCCCGAGGCTCCTTTGTGTGGCGGGGACAGTAGTCAGGCCGCGCTGGGGACGCGGAGGCGACCTGTCTGCACCCGGGGCGGGGGGCGCCGTGGAAACAGACAGCCACGACGGGGCCACCCGCCCGGAGACCCCACGACAGGGCCACCCGCCCGGAGACCCCCCCTCACTTCTCACGCGGTGCCACCCGCCCGGAGACCCCACGACAGGGGGCCACCCGCCCGGAGACCCCCCCTCACTTCTCACACGGTGCCACCCGCCCAGAGACCCCACGACACAACGTGTCACCCACCCAGAGACCCCCCTCACTTGTCACACGGTGTCACCCACCCAGAAACCCCCCTCACTTGTCACACGGTGCCACCCACCCGGAGACCCCACGACAGGGCCACCCGCCCGGAGACCCCCCCTCACTTGTCACGCGGTGCCACCCGCCCGGAGACCCCACGACAGGGCCACCCGCCCGGAGACCCCCCCTCACTTCTCACGCGGTGCCACCCGCCCGGAGACCCCACGACATGCGGTGCCACCCACCCAGAGACCCCCCCTCACTTGTCACGCGGTGTCACCCACCCGGAGACCCCACGACACGCGGTGTCACCCACCTGGCACCCACCTGGTGACTCCAGGGAGTATGAATGGTGAGCCCAGGCTGGGACCGAGCGGGAACACCAGCACGTCTCCTGAGAGCAGCGTGGAGGTGAGCAGTTGCAGGGGTGTGCAAGGCTGTCCTGGCGAGAGGCCCTGGGTTTGAGCCCGGCACCCGGTGGGAAGCCCGTGATCCAGGGCCCCCACTGGCAGAGCTGCCTGCCCCGCCACCCCCAGTCCCTGCAGACTCCCTGACCAGCTCTGGCCAGCTCACCCACGGAGCTTTCCTGCCCAGAGCCCCTTCCGAAGCATCGGGCTGCAAGAGGAAGGTAGAGAAAGTGGAGAGACATGTGGGAGGGATCAGGAGCAAAGTGGCTCACAAGCATGTACACGCACAGACACGCGTGTGCACGCACACGACTCAGAACTGAGGCCCGGCACTCCCCTCTAGCTCCTGCCGGACTCCAGGCCTCCGGTGGGCAGGGCAGCACCACGGCCGGGCACCAGCCCTGGACGCCCACCAGCTCCAAGTGGCCGCAGGCCCTGGTGCCCCATGGCCGTGCCTGCCAGACAGGCCCCTTCCCTTTCCTCCTTGGCTTCGGTCTCTGGTGACCACCATCACCGTGCACAGAGGATTGGGCTGACGTGGGGAAGCGTCCTGTCCTGTGACCAGCTGCCGGTGCTTCATAACTGCCAGGTGTCTTTTCATGATTTATTTATTAATTTAATGACACACACACACACACACACACACACACACACCTGGTTGAGCGCACATGCTACAATACTCAAGGCCCCGGGTTTGAGGCCATGGTCCCCACCTGCAGGGGCGAAGCTTCATGAGTGGTGAAGCAGGGCTGCTGGTGTCTGTCTGTCTCTCTTCCTCTCTATCTCCCCCTTCCTTTTCGATTTCTCGCTGTCTCTATCCAATAAATAAATAAACATAATACATAAAGAGAGAAAGAGAGAGCCCAGAGCCCTGCTCAGCTCTGGCTAATGGTGGTGCTGAGGATTGAACCTGGGACCTCAGAGCCTCAGGCAGGAGAGTCTTTTGCAGAACCACTATGATGCCTTCCCAGTCTTCCTCCTCCTCCTCTTATTCTTCTTCTTATCACTATTATTAATTTTCCCCAGAGCCCTGCTCTACTCTGACTTATGGTGATGCTGGGGGTTGAACCTAGGACCTCAGAGCCTCAGGCAGGAGAGCCATGCAGAACCACTGTGCTGCCTCCCCAGTCTTATTATTTTATTTTTTCCCCAGAGCCCTACTGAGCTCTGTCTGATGGTGGTGCTGGGGACTGAATCTGAGGCCTCAGAGCCTCAGGCAGGAGGGTCTTTTGCAGCCCCCGTGCCGTCTCCCAGCCCCTGTGTGAGCTGCAGCACAGACTATGTCTTCTTCCTGCCCCCAGGCCACGGTGCACATTCTCCTCTAGTGATTTTAAATGACCTCAGCTTTCTCATTTAGGTCTTTGATCCACGTTGATTTCCGGCAGCGATCCCCTGAATCTTTTCTCTCTTCTCTCTCTCTCTCTTTTTTCTCTTTTTTTAATATTTATTTTATTTATTTATTCCCTTTTGTTGCCCTTGTTGTTTTATTATTGTTGTTGGATAGGACAGAGAGAAATGGAGAGAGGAGGGGAAGACAGAGACGGGGAGAGAAAGACAGACACCTGCAGACCTGCTTCACCGCCTGTGAAGCGACTCCCCCCCACCCCCGGCAGGTGGCGAACCCGGGGGCTCGAATAGGACAGAGAGAAATTGAGAGAGGAGGGATCCTTATGCTGGTCCTTGTGCTTTGTGACATGTGCACTTAACCCACTGACCCACTGCACTACTGCCTGGCCCTTCAGTTGAATTCTTTCCTTCTATTTTATTATTATTATTATTTTATTTATTATTATTATTTTTAAAATATTTATTTCCTTTTTGTTGCTCTTGTTGTTTTTATAGTTGTTGTAGTTATTATTATTGTTATTGATGTCATCGTTGTTGGATAGGACAGAGAGATGGAGAGAGGAAGGGAAGACAGAGAGGGGAGAGAAAGACAGACACCTGCAGACCTGCTTCACCACCTGGGAAGCGACTCCCCTGCAGGTGGAGAGCTGGGGGCTCGAACCGGGATCCTTACGCTAGTCCTTGTGCTTTGTACCACATGCGCCTAACCTGCTACGCCACCACCCAACTCCCTTTATTTTTTTAAATATTTATTTATTCCCTTTTGTTGCCCTTGTTGTAGTTATTATTGTTGTTATTATTGATGTCGATGTTGTTAGAGAAGACAGAGAGAAACGCCAGATCACCCCTCTCCCCCCTCGGCCTATCAGGCAGCATCCCCCTCCCACCCATCAGGCCTCCCCTTAGCCTCACGCTGGCCCTTGCTACTCTTCCATATCATTCCCTCTCTTACTCCAGTTCTTTTAAAAATGCCTGCATGAGATCATTCAGGTTTCTGCCCAAAAGGTTTCTGTTCACCCCTACACTGCTATTCCCCTGACAGAAATGGAGTCTTTAACAGACATTGACCCATTTAAATATGGCCATCAGATAAAAAGAAAGGGGGAGAAGTCGGGAAATTGTGAGGATGTGGTAGAGCCTGGCAGGGCTTGACCCGAGGAGTGCGTCTATCCTGTCAGTCTCTCTCTCTACTGAGAGGTAGAGCAAGGAGGGACAGGAGTAACCCCAAAGGTGTGTCCCGTCTTATCGGACTCCCTGCCTCACAAAGCGCCCCGCATTCCTGATACTATGGCCATTAGATAAGAATAAAAGGGGGAAATGTTGGGAAATTGTGAGGATGGGGTTAAGCTCGGCAGGGCTTGACTTAAGGGGACATCCATCCTCTCATGCATCCTTATCAGACTTATCACCTACATACATCATCTACATCTGTTTTGCCTGAAAGATCCCCACCCATTCCATTCCTTTGTTCTATCTTCTTTCTACCTTCTAGACCCTCCCTGCCTGCAGGGTATTATTTTTCCTGCCAGTTAAAACCCTCGCAACAGTTGCTAAGACAGTTCCTACCTTCCCAGCCCCTTTTGCCTTTCTCCACCCCTTTCCAAACCATGTCAAGCCACTTCCATTTCCGACTTGCCACTTCCGGGTCTACTGTTTAAAAGCCTGGGCTCTCTGTTCAATAAAGAATTGAATTGCCCCGCTGCCACAAGTCTGTCCCTGAGTCATCTCCCTCACATCGCTGAGTGAGCAGCAGCCCAGGCTGGCTCCGGTCGAATTCTCTCCAACCCAGAGAGTATGTGCCTGGGAAGAGGCACCCCCACTCTAGCCCGGCAAGATAGGACAGAGAAATGGAGAGAGGAGGGGAAGACAGAGAGGGGGAGAGAAAGACAGACACCTGCAGACCTGCTTCACCACCTGGGAAGCGACTCCCCTGCAGGTGGGGAGCCGGGGGCTCTACCGGAATCCTTACGCCGGTCCTTGTGCTTTGTGCCACATGCGCTTAACCTGCTGCACTACTGCCTGACCCCCCGACTCTTGTTTTTAAAAGTTAAGTTAGGAGTCCGGGTGGCGGTGCACCTGGTTGAGCACACACATTACAGTGCACAAGAACCTGGGCTCAAGCTCCTGGTCCCCACCTACTTGGGAGCTTCATGAGTGGTGAAGCAGGGCTGCAGGTGTCTGTCTCTCTCTCTCTCTTTTTAATATTTTATTTATTTATCAGGGTAGAGGCAGAGAGAAATTGAGAAGGGAGAGGAAGATAGAGAAGGACAGAAACAGAGAGACACCAGCAGCCCTGCTCCACCACTCGTGAAGCTTTCCCCCTACAGGTGGGGAGCAGGGGCTCAAGTCCCTGGTCCTTCTGCACTGTAACATGTGGGCTCAACCAGGTGCGCCACCATCCGGCCCCTCTCTTTCCCTCTCTATCTCCCCTCCCCTCTCAATTTCTCTGTCTCTACCCAATAAATAAGATATAAAAATGCTTTTTTAAAAAAAGTTAAGTCAAGGGAGTCAGGCGGTAACGCAGCGGGTTAAGTACACGTGGCGCAAAGCACAAGGACCAGTGGAAGGATCCTGGTTCGAGGCCCCGGCTCCCCACCTGCAGGGGAGTCGCTTCACAGGCGGTGAAGCAGGTCTGCAGGTGTCTGTCTTTCTCTCCCCCTCTCTGTCTTCCCCTCCTCTCTCCATTTCTCTCTGTCCTATCCAACAACAACAACAACAATAAAACAACAAGGGCAACAAAAGGGAACAAATAAATATTTTTAAAAAGTTAAGTCAAAAATTGAACATGTGTTTTGATGTGGGTAAGTGGTGAGTTAGCGGCATGTGACTTTTGAGAGTGGCCTCCTGGAGGGCCAGGCGGGGGTGCACCCAGGTAAGCACACTTAGTACTAAGCACAAGGACCTGCGCAAGGATCTAGGTTCCAGCCCCCAGATCCCCACCTGCAGGGGGGAAGCTTTACGAGCAGTGAAGCAGGTGTCTATCTTTGTCTCGTCCTCTCAATCTCCCCCTCCCCTCTCAATTTCTCCCTGTCCTATCCAAAAACATCTAAAAATTGGCCTCTAGGAGCAGTGGATTCATAGTGCTGGCAGCAAACCCCAGCGATAACCCTGGAGGCAAAAAATAATAATAAAAATGAGGCAGTCGGGCGGTAGCACAGCAGGTTAAGCGTACGTGGCGCAAAGCGCAAGGACTGGCGTAAGGATCCCGGTTCGAGCCCCCGGCTCCCCACCTGCAGGGGAGTCGCTTCACAGGCGGTGAAGCAGGTCTGCAGGTGTCTGTCTTTCTCTCCCCCTCTGTCTTCCCCTCCTCTATCCATGTCTCTCTGTCCTATCCAACAACGACGACATCAGTAACAACAACAATAATAACTACATAGGCAAAAAAAAAAAAGGGAATAAATAAATAAAAATGTTTAAAAGAATTCAAAAATTAAATAAAATAAGAAATTAAAAAGAGCCCAGGAAGGACCTGTCATGGCACGGAGCAGCGGGGGCATAGCTGAGGTCCGGGCCTGAGGGAACAGGGTGGGTGCCCCGTTCCTGCAGAAAAGGGAGAGAGAAGCAGAGGGTCTGCTCCCTGAGACAAGCATGGTGACACGCTTCCCTGTAATGTGTACACTTAACCAGCTGCGCCACTGCCTGGGCCCCTGGCTTGTGGTGTTACAGGGGCTTGAACCTGGGACTTTGGAGCCTCAGGCACGGGAGTCTCTTTATATAACCATTATTCTATCTACCTTCCACCCCCTCTTAGTTTCTGTCTGTCTCTATCCAATAAATAGAAGAGTAAGGTAAGTCAGTAAATATGACCACCGCCCCGCGTGACAGTCCGTATGCCCACTCTCTCGCTCCATCTGCCACCGCCCCGCGTGACAGTCCGTATACCCGCTCTCTCCCTCCATCTGCCACCGCCCCGCGTGACAGTCCGTATGCCCGCTCTCTCCCTCCATCTGCCACCGCCCCGCGTGACAGTCCGTATACCCGCTCTCTCCCTCCATTTGCCATTTCTTTTTTTTTTTTTTTAATTTTTTATTTAAGAAAGGATTAGTGAACAAAAGCATAAGGTAGGAGGGGTACAACTCCACACAATTCCCAACACCCAATCCCTATAACCCACCCCCTCCCCTGACAGCTTTCCCATTCTCTATCCCTCTGGGAGCATGGACCCAGGGTCCTTGAGGGTTGCAGAAGGTAGAAGGTCTGGCTTCTGTAATTGCTTCCCCGCTGAACATGGACGTTGACTGGTCAGTCCATACTCCCAGTCTGCCTCTCTCTTTCCCTAGTGGGGTGTGACTCTGGGGAAGCTGAGCTCCAGGACACATTGGTGGAGTCTTCAATCCAGGGAAGCCTGGCCAGCATCCTGGTGGCATCTGGAACCTGGTGATTGAAAACAGAGTTAACATATGAAGCCAAACAATTTGTTGAGCAATCATGGATCCCAAGCTTGGAATAGTGGAGAGGAAGTGTTAGGGAGGTACTCACTGCAAACTCTAGTGTAGTCCTGCTTTCAGGTATATATTTTGCAGTAGTTTATGGATACGTGTGCACATAAGCTCTCTCTCACAGAAACTGGTGTATATCTAGGTTATGGGACTTTGTTGGAAAGTGAACTACCTGAGATGAAATTAGAGTATACTATGAAAGGAAAGGTCTCACCCGAGTAATGAAGCTGAAGGGTTGTCATTCCACACGTGAAGTCTCTGGATACATTCTGAGGTGAAGCATGTTGAGGTAGCAATCGTTGCCTTGGTTAGGTTGTGATCGGCAGATGCAATGTTATTTGGTTTGGATTGGGAGATGCATACGGGAAAGTGGGCCCTATCCAAGGGTTCCAGGACTGGGGGAAGTAGGGGCTCTATAGTGAAGATGTGAGGTTCCTGCTGTCTTAGGGTTCAAAGAGACACTCAATAGTTAATATTATCATCACATTATTTGTTAATTGGGTTAACTTTGAAAAGTCCCTTTGTTATGGTTTGCTGGACAGTACCCAGTATCTTGTATATAGCTGTGCTATTGGAAGCTTCTAATCTACTTGGTCTAGGCTTTTGAGAGAGTCCACATATCAAATACATAGCCTATATATTAAAAAGATTCAGTTTGTCTTTTTGCCATTTCTGCCTTCCCATTTTTATTTCTTGGAGAGCAGCTAGAGAGGGAGGCAGCACGGCACCTCTCTGCTGTCCATGGAGCTGCCCCAGGCCCTGCGTGGTGCTCTCAGGTGGTGCTAGGGCTGCCCCCCAGGGCCTCATGTGTCCTCTGTCACCCAGCCCTGTTCTGGCCCCAGGGCGCAGGTTTTCAGAGGAGAACCCTCAGGGAGCCAGAGATGGTTTGGGATCCTCTCTCGTTGGCCCTTTTTGCTGCTCAAAAGAACGTCTCTGCGCTCAGCCAGGAGCTTCCTGAAATGTTCCCGGGAGGAGGGAGCCACCTGGTGGGTGTCAGCCGCTCGCTGGGGTGGGGGGTGTGGGCGACCGCTGGCTGAGCGCCTGGTGACAGCAGGTGGCCCCAGGGGCAGGATGGTGGGTGAGGACCCCGGTACAAAAACAGATTATGGGGCCAGGCAGTGGCGCACCTGGTTAAGCGCTCACATTACAGGACCCAGGTTCAAGCCCCGGCTCCCCACCTGCAGGGGGAAAGCTTCACGAGTGGTGGAGCAGGGCTGCAGATGTCTCTCTATCTCTCTCAATTTCTGACTGACTCTATCCAATAAATAAATAAATGAAAGAAAGAAACTAAGAGGGGAAGGGAGATAGAGAGGGAGAGAGACCTGCTTTATTGCTCATGAAGCCTCCCCCATTGGTGGGGACGGGGACTTGAACCCGGGTCCTCGTGCACTGTAACGTGTGCGCTCCACTGGGTGCACCGCCACCCATCCCCAAGAGACAAATCGCAGCTCTGTCCACCCCCAGCCCTGGGAGCAAAGGCGACCTCACACGCGTCTGGGTCCTCTGGCCGTGGGCCTGAGGCTATTGTGCTGCTGGTAGCCATGGGATGGCAGGCTGTGGGTCAGTGGCCCAGCTCGGGCCTGTGGGGACATAGTCACGTGTGAGAGGCAACAGGCCCAGCTGTGGGGGGGGGTGGGGGTGAACAGGAGGCAGGAGCCCAGGGCCCGGACCCAGGAGGAACAGAGCTAACCTGTATCCTCATGTCCCCAGGAGGCCAGAGGTCAGCTGGGCTCAGGCTCCTGGAGCTGCCTCTGGACTTAGATTTATTTTATTTTATTTTATTTTATTAGTAGTAGTAGTAGTAGTATTGCCTCCAGAGTTATCACTGGGGCCTGGTGTCAGCACTGTGAACCCACTGCTTCTAGAGGTTATTTTTTCCATTCTATTTTATTCAGTAGGACAGAGAGCAATTGAGAGGAGAGGGGGAGATAGGGAGAGAGAGAGAGAGAAAGATAGACAACTGCAGGCCTGCTTCGCTGCTTGTGAAGCTTTCCCTTGCAGGTGGAAGCAGGGCTTGAACCTGGGTCCTTGTGCTTTATGGTGTTGTGTGCACTCAGTCAGGTGCACGCCACCAGCCTCTCTTGTCGGAGCATGAGGTCCTCTCTCTGGACGACAGGACACACGCTGTCCTCTCTGAGGACCCAGCTGTCAGAGGCCTGCCGTCCAGTCTGTGAGCAGCTGTGACTGGGAGGCAGGAAAGCCCGGGGTTCAGCCGGGGCGGCAAGCCCCCAGACCTGCTTTCAGGTAAAGAAGCAGGGGTCTCGGGGCCGGGCGGTGCCACAACCAGCTGCTCCCATCAGTGTGCAAGGACCCTGTTCGAGGCCCCAGCCCCCACCTGCAGGGGAGAAGCTTCATCAACAGTGGAGCAAGACTACAGGCCTTTGTCTCTTCCTCTCCCCCCCCCCTTGATTCCTCTGTCTCTATCTGAAATCAATTAATTGATTAAAGAAAAAAAGAAGCAGGTCTCTAACACACCTCCCTTTGGGGCGTGTCCCAGCCCCCTCCCCTGAATGTGGGTTTCACTCAGAGACCGGCCCCTGGTGCTTGGAATGTTCTAGAAGCCACCAGAGTGCCTGCCTGCCTGCCTGCCAGTCTGCCCGGCCCACTCCCGGGGGCCCCTTGTTCAGGGAGGTGGCTGCTGTCACAAGGAAGAGGCTGTGCAGCCAGACCCACACACAGACCACCTCCTGGGACCCAGACCCCCTGCCACGCTCTGCTCCCCGGCCCACACAGGGACCAGAGGCCACTACCTGTCTGCTGTTGTCCTGAGCCACTCAGTCGGGGACGTTCTCACACAGGGACAGCGGGGAGGGGGCGCCAGAGGGGACTCTGGTCCGGGAAAATTCCCTCGGCCCAGCCACTCCACAAGCTCTGCACCGCTCCCTTCCTCCCTTCCTCTTTCCTTTCATTGTTTAAAGCTTCTTTAGTGACGTTGTTTATTTATTTACATGTTTTCCTTGATTGGGGGATTAATGTTTCACATTTTGGCAGTGAATACAATAGTTGGTACATGCATAACATTTCTCAGTTTTCCACATAACAGTACAGCCCCCACTAGGTCCTCTGTCAGCCTTTTCCAGGACCTGAACTCTCCCCCCCCACACACCCCAGAGTCTTTTTTTTTTAATTTCTTTATTGGGGAATTAATGTTTTACATTCAACAGTAAGTACAATAGTTTGTACATGCACAACATTTCCCAATTTTCCATGTAACAATACAACCCCCACTAGGTCCTCTGTCATCCTTTTTGGACCTGTATTCTCCCCCTACCCACCCCAGAGTCTTTTACTTTGGTGCGATACGCCAAGACATTTGTTTATTTTAATGAGATACAGAGAGAACCCAGAGCCCTGCTCAGCTCTGGCTGATGGTAGTGCCAGGGTTTGATCCTGGGACCTCACAGCTTCAGGCAGGAGAGTCTTTTATAGAAAGACTCCCCAGCCGTCTCCCCCTCTCCTTATTATTATTATTGTTGTTTTTGTTATTTTAACCCAGAAACAGAGCCCTGCTCAGCTCTGGCTGATGGTGACGTTGGAGTTTGAACCTGGGACCTCTGAGCCTCAGTCAGGAGAGTCTTTTATAGAACCACTGTGCTGTCTCCCAGCCGCCTCATTATTCCTGTTACTCTTCCTCCTTCTGCTTTTACTATTACTATTACTACTATTCTGATGATGATGATTTAACCCAGAAACAGAGCCCTGCTCAGCCCTGGCTGATGGTAATGCCAAGGTTTGAACCTGGGACCTCAGAGCTTCAGGCAGGAGAGTCTTCTGTAGAATCACCATGGTGTCTCCCCAGCCTCACCTTTTCCTTTAAGATCAAAACTCTATGTGTTTATTTTAATGACAGAGTGTGAGGGGCAGGGGACAGAGAGCCCTCAGCTCTGGCGGTGGAGACGTCAAACACCCTGTGGTCCACACTCGCATTGGGACCCCAGTCTCTGGCCACATGGCGGATGGAAGGAAGGAGTCATGCTGTGAGAGAAGATTGAGCTCCAGGAGAGCTGACAGGACAGAGACAGGAAGGGAAGAGACGGGGGGTGGGGGGACTCAGACCAGCTGTGGCCCACTGGGGCCGGGCCGGACATGGGGAGGGGCTCAGCTTGCTGGAGGAGGGTCAGGGCGCTGGGTGTGATGACAGAAAACTGCTCATGGGACACCTGCTGTCTTGTGACTCACTACCCGCCCCCCGGAGATCTTCAAGAACAAAATGGCAGAGAGCCTGCCCTCAGGCCCGGGACTGTTAGCCTGGTTATGAGGAGAAGGTGGCCAGACCCCACCACCCAGTTCCGTCCGAACCAGAGCGGGTCCGCCTCAGCACGGAGCGTCTCCGAGGTTCTGTCATGGCCTCATGCGAATGTGAGCGTGGGGCCAGGGGATGCACAGTGGTTACACAGACTACTCAGACGTCCAGCCCCGGTACCACTAGAAGCCCGAGCTGAGCAGTGCTCTGGCTGAAGATAAACAAGTGACCTTCAGGGGACTCGGGCGGTGGCGCAGCGGGCTAAGCGCACGTGGCGCAAAGCGCAGGGACCGGCGTAAGGATTCCAGTTCCCCCGGCTCCCCACCTGCAGGGGAGTCACTTCACAGGCGGTGAGGCAGGTCTGCAGGTGTCTGTCTTTCTCTCCCCCTCTCTGTCTTCCCCTCCTCTCTCCATTTCTCTCTGTCCTGTCCAACAACGATGACATCAATAACAACAACCAGAACTACATCAACAATTTAAAAAAGGCAACAAGAGGGAAAATAAATAAATAAATTTAAAAAAAATGAATTAAAAAAAATAATAAATGACGTTCAAAAAGAAGAAAAATGGGGGGAGGGGGTGGGATATGGAGATTGGGCGGTGGGAATAAAAAAAAAAAAAGAAGAAGAAAAATGTCACGGGGGTGACTTCTCCCAAGGAGAGGCGGTCACAGCTTCCAGAACATAAGCCATCGCTCAGCTGGACCTTGCTTCTCCAAGCCCCACAGTCCATTTCAGCTGTGCTGGAGAAAAGGAAAAGGTTGCAAAGTTGCAAGAAGTTGGAATGATTCAGTGCCCAAGGTCAGCAGCCCTGTGTCCTAGTCC